>NC_086445.1:381929690-382082190 GCF_028390025.1 Pseudophryne corroboree
TGGTATAATCCCCATGGTCCTGACGGAGTCCCCAGCATCCACTAGGACGTCAGAGAAAATAAGATTTTACTTACCGATAAATCTATTTCTTGTAGTCCGTAGTGGATGCTGGGCGCCCATCCCAAGTGCGGATTGTCTGCAATACTTGTACATAGTTATTGTTATAAAAATCGGGTTATTCTTGTTGTGAGCCATCTTTTCAGAGGCTCCTTCGTTGTTATCATACTGTTAACTGGGTTCAGATCACAGGTTGTACGGTGTGATTGGTGTGGCTGGTATGAGTCTTACCCGGGATTCAATATCCTTCCTTATTATGCACGCTCGTCCGGGCACAGTATCCTAACTGAGGCTTGGAGGAGGGTCATAGGGGGAGGAGCCAGTGCACACCACCTGATCCTAAAGCTTTTATTATTGTGCCCTGTCTCCTGCGGAGCCGCTATATCCCCATGGTCCTGACGGAGTCCCCAGCATCCACTACGGACTACGAGAAATAGATTTATCGGTAAGTAAAATCTTATTTTTGTTGGGCTGATCGCTGACAGCAGTGATGATAGAAGATCCAGGATTGGAACATTCTGTGTGTTTGGCTTGTCTACAGTGCTGTCCACTTGTCTACCAATGTTGTATGCTGCAGCTCACCAATGATGCTGGCCACCCAATGTATGCCAACCAACACTGCTGGCCATCAATATGTGCCACACATATGCCACCCAATTTTTACTGCTGCCCTCTGTCTATTTATCTCCTTCTGAAGTCCTGCCTACCCCTCCTGGCACTCCTGCCCACTATTTAAATTAGGCTGAAACCCAACAATTTGATAGTGTTGTACGACTCGCGTATATCGTTTGGTCATTTGTAAAATCGCTCAGTGTCTACGCACAATGGGGGTGATTCAGACCTGATCACACGCCAGCGTTTTTTTGCAGTGCTGCGATCAGGTAGTTGCCACCTACAGGGGGGGGGGGGGGTAGTTGCTGTTCAGGGGTGCGATTGCATGTGCAGAGAGCTACACAAACAAAAGTTTGTGCAGTCTCTCTGCACACCTCAGGACTTACTCAGCCGCTGCGACGATCCGGCCTGGAGCTGACATCAGGAACCCTCCCTTAGAACGGCTGGACACGCCTGCGTTCTCCCGGACACTCCTTCAAAACGCTCAGTTGACACCCACATACGGCATCTTCCTGTCAATCTTCTTGCGATCGCTGGTGCAATCGCTTTCTTCGTTAAATCCTTCGCTGTCCGGCGATCCCCGACACCTGGGCGGCAGACGTGCCTGCGCATTGCGGAGCATGCGCAGTTCAGACCCGATCGCACCGCTGCAAAAATAGCTAGCATGCGATTGGGTCTGCATGATCCCCAATATCGATTGTCCGGGAGTTCAAGGGAAATTGTAAGTGACATTGTATCGTTTACATGTCGTCTAGTGTGTACCCCACTTTAATTGTCACCTTTTTATTTTACGTTGACTAATAAAAGTAATGCTTGATCTCACTTACTGGATGATGTATTTATGAGGGTTAATAATACTTTTTATACAGCTTTATTAATTTTAGGTTAATTAATACTTTCTACATATTTAAGGGCAACAAGAAAATAATTCCTGCATTTTCATGAATGAGTACTGAATTATTTTTTTTGATTATCATTTTTTGTCTATTTTATTGTACTACTAGAGAAACTTAGTAGTGACTCAAACTTTTAAGTGACACAGCACATTGCATTACTAACGTATGGTCACATCAAATGAACATAAGTAACATAACATGTATTAAGCCTTAAAAAGTGATAAAGTGGAGAGTGATAAAGTACCAGCCAATCAGCTTCCTAACTGCCATGTTACAGGATGTGTTTGAAAAGTGACAGGAACTGATTGGTTGGTACTTTATCACTCTCTACCACTCTCCACTTTATCACTTTTTAAGGCTTAATATATTTGGGCATAACAGAACATGGGTTACAGTACAGCATACTTACCTACATTACTTTTCTCCTCTCCGGGAGATACCCGGAGAGGGGAAGCAGGAGGGCGGCGACGGAGGCGGAGCAGAGCCATTGACGTCATTAGGCCCTGCCCACTACACAAGTAAATACCTCGATTGGACGGTACTTGCATATGGGCGGAGCTTCGATGGTGCGATTAGCATATGATCGCGTCATTAAGCCCCGCCCCCTCTGCTGGGTCCGCGATATTGGCACTATTTAGCTCCCGCATTCTGCCCACTTATCTAGGAAGTGGGCAGAATGAGGGAGGGGTGCCCACTCTTTCGGGGCTGCGGGGGACTAACCGAAAAACCGGGTGTTTCTCGCAGAATCAGGGATAGTAGGCAAGTATGCAGTACAGAATATACTCGGAGCTGTCTCCCAGTACAAAATGATGCACACTTGTCTTGTCATTCAACACGGCGAAATACACAGGGACTGATGTTTGAGTGGACATGTCTCGTATGGGTGTGGTTCATCAAATCTACAGTATCTAGGTCGACAATGTTTAGGTCGACCACTATAGGTTGACAGTCACTAGGTCGACATGGATGGAAGGTCGACAGGGTTTCTAGGTTGACATGTGCTAGGTCGACAGGTCTAAAGGTCGACATGAGGTTTTTTTGGGGGGTTTTTGTGTCGTTTTCTTCATAGAGTGACCGGGATCCCAAATTATTGCACCACGTCCCCTCGCATGGCTCGCTTCGCTCGCCATGCTTCGGGCATGGTGCCTTCGCTCCGCTACCACTTCGCTCAGCACAGATTACCATTCCAATCGTAGTCCACGTGGATCGTTAAGTATGAAAAAAGAAAAAAAAATGTGAAAAACTCATGTCGACCTTTAGACCTGTCGACCTAGCACATGTCGACCTAGAAACCCTGTCGACCTCCCATCCATGTCGACCTAGTGACTGTCGACCTATAGTGGTCGACCTAAACATTGTCGACTTAGACAGTGTCGATCTTCAGACCGGATCCCGTCTCGTATACAAACACACTCCCACTGTACTCTGTGTTTGACCACTAATTCGGATGCTGTCAGTTTACCGGCTGTCGAGATCCCAGCGTTCAGGAGACCAACGCCCCCCGGTAAACCGAAAGCCAGAATCCTGACACCGGACCAGTATTCCCACTTGGTTGGTGGATCCATGCCACTAAATGAGTGGGAATAGAACCTGTGGCAAGCACAGCAAGCCACCGGGCCCAATGCGTGGCGAGCGCAGCAGGTCCGCAAGGAGACTTGCTGTGGGGATTCTGGCAGACGGGATGCTACTGTCCGTATAGTGACAGCCGGCAACCAATCTGCCGGGATATCGTATGTACTGTATCCCCACCAATTCCTTTCACCGTTCCTTTCCAAGCAACAGGAGGCACAAATATCAGACCTGCATATGAATGTACAGTAAGTGTACTTTTTTTGTGGATACTCCCAACTCCGCATCAATCCCACATTGTTGGGAATGTTTTGGAGGCTTGTGCTCTAGGCTTATAATTTGTGGTGCCTATAAAATATTTTTTTAGGGACCACTCATGTTTGGGTATTGATATTGTTTATTTCTCTATCGTCCTAGTGGATGCTGGGGTTCCTGAAAGGACCATGGGGAATAGCGGCTCCGCAGGAGACAGGGCACAAAAAGTAAAGCTTTAGGATCAGGTGGTGTGCACTGGCTCCTCCCCCTATGACCCTCCTCCAAGCCTCAGTTAGATTTTTGTGCCCGGCCGAGAAGGGTGCAATCTAGGTGGCTCTCCTAAAGAGCTGCTTAGAAAAGTTTAGCTTAGGTTTTTTATTTTACAGTGAGTCCTGCTGGCAACAGGATCACTGCAACGAGGGACTTAGGGGAGAAGAAGTGAACTCACCTGCGTGCAGGATGGATTGGCTTCTTTGGCTACTGGACATTAGCTCCAGAGGGACGATCACAGGTACAGCCTGGATGGTCACCGGAGCCTCGCCGCCGGCCCCCTTGCAGATGCTGAAACGAGAAGAGGTCCAGAATCGGCGGCAGAAGACTCCTCAGTCTTCTTAAGGTAGCGCACAGCACTGCAGCTGTGCGCCATTTCCTCTCAGCACACTTCACACGGCAGTCACTGAGGGTGCAGGGCGCTGGGAGGGGGGCGCCCTGGGAGGCAAATGAAAACCTTTTTTGGCTAAAAATACCTCACATATAGCCTCCGGGGGCTATATGGAGATATTTAACCCCTGCCAGAATCCATTAAAGAGCGGGAGACGAGCCCGCCGAAAAAGGGGCGGGGCCTATCTCCTCAGCACACAGCGCCATTTTCCCTCACAGAAAGGCTGGAGGGAAGGCTCCCAGGCTCTCCCCTGCACTGCACTACAGAAACAGGGTTAAAACAGAGAGGGGGGGCACTAATTTGGCGTTAGAAATATATAAAAGATGCTATAAGGGAAAACACTTATATAAGGTTGTCCCTATATAATTATAGCGTTTTTGGTGTGTGCTGGCAAACTCTCCCTCTGTCTCTCCAAAGGGCTAGTGGGTCCTGTCCTCTATCAGAGCATTCCCTGTGTGTGTGCTGTGTGTCGGTACGTGTGTGTCGACATGTATGAGGACGATGTTGGTAAGGAGACGGAGAAATTGCCTGTAATGGTGATGTCACTCTCTAGGGAGTCGACACCGGAATGGATGGCTTATTTAGGGAATTACGTGATAATGTCAACATGCTGCAAGGTCGGTTGACGACATGAGACGGCCGACAAACAATTAGTACTGGTCCAGACGTCTCAGAAACACCGTCAGGGGTTTTAAAACGCCCGTTTACTTTAGTCGGTCGACACAGACACAGACACGGACACTGAATCCAGTGTCGACGGTGAATAAACAAACGTATTCCTTATTAGGGCCACACGTTAAGGGCAATGAAGGAGGTGTTACATATTTCTGATACTACAAGTACCACAAAAGAGGGTATTATGTGGGATGTGAAAAAACTACCGTAGTTTTTCCTGAATCAGATAAATTAAATGAAGTGTGTGATGATGCGTGGGTTCCCCCCGATAGAAAATTATGGGCGGTATACCCTTTCCCGCCAGAAGTTAGGGCGCGTTGGAAAACACCCCTTAGGGTGGATAAGGCGCTCACACGCTTATCAAAACAAGTGGCGGTACCGTCTATAGATAGGGCCGTCCTCAAGGAGCCAGCTGACAGGAGGCTGGAAAATATCATAAAAAGTATATACACACATACTGGTGTTATACTGCGACCAGCGATCGCCTCAGCCTGGATGTGCAGAGCTGGGGTGGCTTGGTCGGATTCCCTGACTAAAAATATTGATACCCTTGACAGGGACAGTATTTTATTGACTATAGAGCATTTAAAGGATGCATTTTCTATATATGCGAGATGCACAGAGGGATATTTGCACTCTGGCATCAAGAGTAAGTGCGATGTCCATATCTACCAGAAGATGTTTATGGACACGACAGTGGTCAGGTGATGCAGATTCCAAACGGCACAAAGGTGTATTGCCGTATAAAGGAAGAGGAGTTATTTGGGGTCGGTCCATCGGACCTGGTGGCCACGGCAACTGCTGGAAAATCCACCGTTTTTACCCTAAGTCACATCTCTGCAGAAAAAGACACCGTCTTTTCAGCCTCAGTCCTTTCGTCCCTATAAGAGTCATATCTGCCCAGGGATAGAGGAAAGGGAAGAAGACTGCAGCAGGCAGCCCATTCCCAGGAACAGAAGCGTTCCACCGCTTCTGCCAAGCTCTCAGCATGACGCTGGGACCGTACAGGACCCCTGGATCCTACATGTAGTATCCCAGGGGTACAGATTGGAATGTCGAGACGTTTCCCCTTCGCAGGCTCCTGAAGTCTGGTTTACCAAGGTCTCCCTCCGACAAGGAGGCAGTATGGGAAACAATTCACAAGCTGTATTCCCAGCAGGTGATAATCAAATTACCCCTCCTACAACAAGAAAAGGGGTATTATTCCACATTATATTGTGGTACTGAAGCCAGAAGGCTAGGTGAGACCTATTCTAAATCTAAAAAAATGTGAACACTTACAAAGGTTCAAATCAAGATGGAGTCACTCAGAGCAGTGATAACGAACCAGGAAGAAGGGGACTATATAGTGTCCCGAGACATCAGGGATGCTTACCTCCATGTCCAAAATTTGCCCTTCTCACTAAGGGTACCTCAGGTTCGTGGTACAGAACTGTCACTATCAGTTTCAGACGCTGCCGTTTGGATTGTCCACGGCACCCCGGGTCTTTACCAAGGTAATGGCCGAAATGATGATTCTTCTTCGAAGAAAAGGCGTCTTAATTATCCCTTACTTGGACGATCTCCTGATAAGGGCAAAGTCCAGGGAACAGTTGGAGGTCGGAGTAGCACTATCTCGGATACTGCTACAACAGCACGGGTGGATTCTAAATACTCCAAAATCGCAGCTGATCCCGACGACAAGTCTGCTGTGCCTAGGGATGATTCTGGACACAGTCCAGAAAAAGGTGTTTCTCCCGGAAGAGAAAGCCAGGGAGTTATCCGAGCTAGTCAGGAACCTCCTAAAATCAGTGCATCATTGCACAAGGGTCCTGGTAAAGATGGTGACTTCCTACGAAGCAATTCCATTCGGCAGATTTCACGCAAGAATTTTTCAGTGGGATCTGCTGGACAAATGGTCCGGATCGCATCTTCAGATGCATCAGCGGATAACCCTATATCCAAGGACAAGGGTGTCTCTCCTGTGGTGGTTACAGAGTGCTCATCTTCTAGAGGGCCGCAGATTCGGCATTCAGGATTGGATGCTGGTGACCACGGAGGCCAGCCCGAGAGGCTGGGGAGCAGTCACACAAGAAAAAAAAAAAAAAAAAATTTCCAGGGAGTGTGATCAAGTCTGGAGACTTTTCTCCACATAAATATACTGGAGCTAAGGGTAAATTTATAATACTCTAAGCTTAGCAAGACCTCTGCTTCAAGGTCAGCCGGTATTGATCCAGTGGGAAAAACATCACGGCAGTCGCCCACGTAAATAGACAGGGCGACACAAGAAGCAGGAGGGCAATGGCAAAAACTGCAAGGACTTTTCGCTGGGCGGAAAATCATGTGATAGCACTGTCAGCAGTGTTTCATTCCGGGAATGGAAACTGGGAAGCAGACTTCCTCAGCAGGCACGACCTCCACCCGGCAGAGTGGAAACTTCATCGGGAAGTTTTCCACATGATTGTAAACCGTTGGGAAATACCAAAGGTGGACATGATGGCGTCCCGTCTGAACAAAAAACGGGACAGGTATTGCGCCAGGTTAAGAGACCCTCAGGCAATAGCTGTGGACGTTCTGGTAACACCATGGATGTACCAGTCGGTGTATGTGTTCCATCCTCTGCTTCTCATACCTAAGGTACTGAGACTTATAAGACGTAGAGGAGTAAGAACTATACTCATGGCTCCGGATTGGCCAAGAAGGACTTGGTACCCGGAACTTCAAGAGATGCTCACAGAGGACTTATGGCCTCTGCCGCTAAGAAGGGACTTGTTTCAGCAAGTACCATGTCTGTTCCAAGACTTACCGCAGCTGCGTTTGACGGCATGGCGGTGGAACGCCGGATCCTAAGGGAAAAAGGCATTCCGGAAGAGGTCATTCCTACCCTGGTCAAAGCCAGAAAGGAGGTGACCGCACAACATTATCACCACATGTGGCAAAAATATGTTGCGTGGTGTGAGGCCAGAAAGGCCCCACGAAGAAATTTCAACTCGGTCGATTCCTGCATTTCCTGCAAACAGGAGTGTCTATGGGCCTCAAATTGGGGTCCATTAAGGTTCAAATTTCGGCCCTGTCGATTTTCTTCCAGAAAGAAGTGGCTTCAGTTCCTGAAGTCCAGAAGTTTGTCAAGGGAGTATTGCATATACAACCCCCTTTTGTGCCTCCAGTGGCACTGTGGGATCTCAACGTAGTTCTGGGATTCCTCAAATCACATTGGTTTAAAACCAGTCAAATCTGTGGATTTGAAGCATCTCACATGAAAAGTGACCATGCTCTTGGCCCTGGCCTGGACCAGGCGAGTGTCAAATTGGTGGTTTTTTTTTCTCAAAAAAGCCCATATCTGGTTGTCCATTTGGACAGGGCAGAGCTGCGGACTCGTCCCCAGTTCTCTCCCTAAGGTGGTGTCAGTGTTTCACTTGAACCAGCTTATTTTGGTGCCTTGCGCCTACTAGGGACTTGGAGGACTCCAGGTTGCTAGATGTTGTCAGGGCCCTGTAAATATAGGTTCCATGACGGCTGGAGTCAGGAAAACTGACTTGCTGTTATCCTGTATGCACCCAACAAACTGGGTGCTCTTGCTTCTAAGCAGACTATTGCTAGTTGGATGTGTAATACAATTCAGCTTGCACATTCTGTGGCAGGCCTGCCACAGCCAAAATATGTAAATGCCCATTCCACAAGGAAGGTGGGCTTATCTTGGGCGGCTGCCCGAGGGGTCTCGGCTTTACAACTTTGCCGAGCGGCTATTTAGTCAGGGGCAAACACGTTGGTAAAATCCTACAAATTTGATACCCTGGCTAAGGAGGACCTGGAGTTCTCTCATTCGGTGCTGCAGAGTCATCCGCACTCTCCCGCCCGTTTGGGAGCTTTGGTATTATCCCCATGGTCCTTTCAGGAACCCCAGCATCCACTAGGACGATAGAGAAAATAAGAATTTACTTACCGATAATTCTATTTCTCGGAGTCCGTAGTGGATGCTGGGCGCCCATCCCAAGTGCGGATTATCTGCAATACTTGTACATAGTTACAAAAATCGGGTTATTATTGTTGTGAGCCATCTTTTCAGAGGCTCCGCTGTTATCATACTGTTAACTGGGTTCAGATCACAGGTTGTACAGTGTGATTGGTGTGGCTGGTATGAGTCTTACCCGGGATTCAAAATCCTTCCTTATTGTGTACGCTCGTCCGGGCACAGTATCCTAACTGAGGCTTGGAGGAGGGTCATAGGGGGAGGAGCCAGTGCACACCACCTGATCCTAAAGCTTTACTTTTTGTGCCCTGTCTCCTGCGGAGCCGCTATTCCCCATGGTCCTTTCAGGAACCCCAGCATCCACTACGGACTCCGAGAAATAGAATTATCGGTAAGTAAATTCTTATTTTCTCTAACGTCCTAGGGGATACTGGGATGGTATTAGTACCATGGGGGTATAGATTGGGTCCATTGGAGCCTGGCACTTCAAGAAATCTTCAGTGTGTGTGCTGGCTCCTCCCCTCTATGCCCCCCCTGCAGACTCAGTTCAAAAAAATGTGCCCAAGGAGCCGGGTGCATTCTCTCGAGCTCCAGAGTGTTTTCTTCATAACTTTATTTTCATTTGTTATTTTCAGGCAGCACTGGCTGGCACCAGTCTGACTGCGTCATGAGACTTAGGGGAGATCCCTGAACCAACCTCTTATCGGGTTAATGGTCCGGATCCCCGCTGACAGGACAAAGCTCCTGAGGTGCTGTTTCGCATTACCCCCAGGGTGTGCGCACAAAGCGACCGCATGCTGCCACCCCTAACAGAGCTGAAGATGCTGGTGCAGTGAGTACAGAAAACGGGGTTCCCGGTAGTGGGTCCCCAGTTACAGTGGCGGCATAAGGGCATGGCGGGCACTTGGCTGCGGTACCTGCTGCGGGAACCCACACTGGCGCTGGCGCAGAAAGGGGTTTTAACCCTGTTTTCTGCATTTTGGAGATAACTGCCAGTATAATTATGCACAGGGACCGTACACCATTAAGGGGACGGGGCTTCCCGGAGAGCTGGACCAGCGGCTCAGTGGCACCATTTCCTGCTGCATCAGACTCCAGCCTGCATGCAGGAAAACGCTGCTCCTCCAAAGATCCTCAAAAGTCACCTTCTACTGGTACCAGGGGGATTTGAAGAAGGGGGGAGCATATATATTGGCAGAAAACTAGTAACCTTATCTAAGGCTCTAGTTTATGCCCTGCAAAGCACTGCTTTACTTGTTGTGGCATTGTGTACTGGTCTCATCTCTCTCTAGATCACTCCATACAGGCTGTCTGGTGTTCTGTGTTATTTCACTGCCACTGTGTTATTTCATTGCTACTGTGTGTTTGTGTCCTGCTGTATCAGCATGTTTGACAAAAAGGCTATGTGTCCATCCTGTGACACAAAGTTTTCCCCTTCTCCAGGGGGATCTCTGTTATGTACTCACTGCATTCTCCCTACTCAGGGAAGCAGCACACAGGAACCAGAATGGCTGGTTTCATTTAAGGGAATGATATCTAACATTAACTCTGAATTGGCTACTGCCAGGCAGGAAAGACAAATGCTTAAAAAATATGTGGATGATTTTTTAGTTCATACTGCTGACCACAGACCAGCTCCTCAGCACCCCCTGCTGGTCTACATAAACGCACACATGTACTCCAATCTGACTCTGAAAATGACATGCCAGATTTGGAAGAGGGAGAGGAAGACGTAGACACAGGTGACAATACTCTGTCTCAGGGTGTGGAAGCTCTAATATATTCTATTAGGGAAGTCCTCAATATCCCAGATAAAGAGGCAGAACCTGATGAGTTGTTTTTTTAATGTAAAACCAAAATCTTCTGCCACATTTCCTGTCTCCAAGGAGAGGCGTGGGTTAATCCTGACAAGAAATTTCAAACCCCTAAGCGGTTGCTGAATTCCTTCCCTTTCCCCCCTGAAGATAGGAAGGTGTGGGAGAATCCTCCGATTGTCGATACCTCAGTGTCCAGGCTGTCACGTAAGATTGTACTGCCTGTACCTGGTGCTGTCTGCCTAAAAGACCCTGCTGACCATAAAATTGAGACTACGCTCAAATCCATTTACACTGCAGTAGGAGTCGCACAGAGAAACACCATTGTTTGTGGTTGGATCACAAGGGCCATGGTCAAATGGCCTGGTAATATAATTGAGAGTTTAACACTATGCCTCACGATGAGATCCTGACTCTACTGCAACATATCCAGGATGCTGCTAACTTCATGAGTGAGGCAATCAAGGAGTTAGGCCTCATTAATGCCCGTTCCACGGCTATGGCGGTCTCAGCTCTGCGAGCTCTATGGCTGCGACAATGGACAGCGGATGCTGATTACAAAAAGGGAATGGAGACTCTTCCCTTTATGGGGGATGCCTTGTTTGGGGAGGAACTAAATAAGTGGATTTCTCACGCAACGGCAGGTAAGTCCACCTATCTGCCATCTGCAGCTCCTCTTACTAGACGTCCTTACCCCGGTCCCTCTCTACAGTCCTTTCGTGTGGCCAGATTTAGAGTCAGGGCCAGGGTTCCTCAAATGCAGCTAGAGGAAATCGAGGTAGATCTCGCAGACCAGCGGCAGCTGGATCAATGGACTAGACTTACGGATCTTCCTCCTCGAAGCCCTCCGCGTGACTGTTGGCCCCAGCTGCAGGGGCACTTTCAGGTGGGTGCTAGACAGCAATATTTCACCCACGTTTGGGCAGAGTCCTGCCGGGACCCTTGGGTGAGAGACCTTATATCCCAGGGATACGGGTTGGAATTTCAGACACTCCCTCCTCACAGATTCTTCAGGTCAGGCTTACCAGCTTCACCTGTAGCAAGAGTTACCTTGTAGGTCGCCATTCAAAAACTACTCAACGCACAGGTGATTGTTCCAGTCCTCTGCTCAGAAGCAAGGGATTTGGGGGGTCATTCCGAGTTGATCGCTCGCTAGCTAGTTTTAGCAGCCGTGCAAATGCTATGCCGCCGCCAACTGGGGAGTGTATTTTAGCTTAGCTGAAGTGCGAACGCATGTGCAGCCGAGATCTGCAAAAACAGTTTGTGCAGTTTCTGAGTAGCTCTGAACCTACTCAGCGTTTGCGATCACTTCAGCCTATTCGGGTCCGGATTTGACGTCATACACCCGCCCAGCGAACGCCCAGCCACGTCTGCATTTTTTCAGACACGCCTGCGTTTTTGTAAACACTCCCTGAAAACGGTCAGTTGACACCCAGAAACGCCCCCTTCCTGTCAATCTTCTTGCGCCATCAGTGCGACTGAAAACTTTGCCAGAACCTGTGCTAAACAACAAATGCCTTTGGGGCAGTACGGATGGTGTAATGATTACAGCACTGAGGTTATGGGTTCGATTCCCACCATGGCCTTAACTGTGCGGAGTTTGTATATTCTCCCCGTACTTGCGTGGGTTTCCTTCGGGTACTCCGGTTTCCTCCCACAATCCAAAAATATACTGTTAGGTTAATTGGCTCTGTCACGAACCGGTCTCTCACCTTTGCGGGTTCTGGGGTTCATCCGTTGCCAGTGCGGTTGCTCGCGGTGCTGTGCGCTCGTGTGGGGACACGGCGTGATCAATGGCACAGGTAATGCAGAGTCTGGGAACTGTGAGTGCGGGGACCAAATGGCCTAAGGCACTGCGGTGTGTCTGCTGTATAGGAGGTGGCCATGTTGGAGACCAAATAGCTAATACAGAGCACTTGTGAAAACACCTGTGGGCAGGTGTAAGCCAATCCCGTGCTTGTGCTGCCTTTAAGTAGGCTGGGATTATGTTACTCTGGGCCAGTGCTTTGTTGTATCAAAGCTGTGCTCTAGCTCTGAGCTCTCTCCGTGCATTCCTGTGTGATTCCCGTGGTCCAGATATCGCCTCCGTTCCCAGAGGTCCGTCTGCAGCCTTCACTGCTGAAAGATCCACCGGCTCTCCGCTGTGCTGTCAGTTAATTGCACTCCTATTGGAAATAGTTGGATTCCCAGTGTCCTGCATGAGGTTACCTTGTCAGTCTGCCTATCATTCAAAGTCTGGAGGATTCCGTTTCTCTCAGCTGTTCGTTTGTTCAACTCTGCATTTAACCCATTCATCACCTTGTCTTCTACTACAGTTTCACAGTGATCTCCGGAACCCGCAAGTAACCCAATTCAGTACTTTTATTTGCTATGTTGTCATTACAAGGATAATTCATCACAGTCTCTCAGTTAACTCTCAAAACTCCATTGCCAATTCTTACAGTTAATTCTCCATGTCTGCATTAACCAGTTAAACACAATCTGCAGTTCAGCATCAAAGCTTGTTTATATTTGCTATGTTGTCATAACAAGGATAATTCATCACAGTCTCTCAGTTAACTCTCAAAACTCCATTGCCAATTCTTACAGTTAATTCTCCATGTCTGCATTAACCAGTTAAACACAATCTGCAGTTCAGCATCAAAGCTTGTTTATATTTGCTATGTTGTCATAACAAGGATAATTCTTCACAGTCTCTCAGTTAACTCTCAAAACTCCATTGCAAATCCTTACAGTTATCTCTTCATGTCTGCATTATCCAGTTAATCACATTCTGCAGTTCAGCATCAAAGCTTGTTTATATTTGGACAATCCAACAGTTATTCATCAGCTTGTTTTGCATATGTTTCCATGAACATTTCTTTTATTTATTTTTGAGTTTTCTCTTGCATATTATTCCTGCAATACTTCAGTATAATATGATGATTAACAACTTGTCAGTTAACCCTTTACTGAATTGTTATTTTGAATAAATATATGAATCGGAACTTTCTTCGTCCTCCCTGCTTTCTTCATAGCCCAGCACCTACACCTGTGGTTGGTCCCGGGTTAACGGATTCACAAAAACACCCGGACCTGACAGTAAGCACTGGCCACATGGATCCGTCAAGTGACCAATTCGCAGGAGGCGGTGCTACGTCAGATATCCTTTCCCGTCTGGAAAACCAGGAGTCTATACAGACACAAATAGTGCAGTTTATGCAAACTATGGCAGACCGTTTAGAGACTCTTCATACGGCTATTAAAACGTCCCAAGTCCAGATTCTAACCCCGGATGTCCCAGTTACCACTACAGCTTCTCCTGTGACGCTGCCTACGTCCCGCTTGCAGTTACCCTCTCCGAGTAAGTTTGACGGAACTCCAAAACTTTGCAGAGGATTCCTGAATCAATGCGAGATCCAGTTTGAACTGATGTCTGCCAGTTTCCCATCAGCTCGTTCTAAGGTTGCATATATTATTGCCCTCCTCTCCGGTCAGGCTCTGGAGTGGGCATCACCATTATGGGAGAGAGGTGATCCTATCCTCTCTAATTACAAAGAGTTCGTATCTTCCTTCCGGAGAATCTTTGACGAACCAGGCAGGACCACCTCAGCATCCTTGGAGATTCTCCGTCTACGTCAAGGTTTACGTCCTGTCAGTCAATATATTATTCAGTTTCGCACGTTGTCTTCAGAGTTAAACTGGAATGAGGAGGCCCTGATCGCCGCGTTTTGGAATGGACTTTCAGAAAGAATCAAGGATGATTTAACTATCCGGGATGTGCCAATTAAACTGGATGAATTGATTTCTCTCTGTAACAAACTTGACCTACGCTACAGGGAGCGATGTTTAGAGAAATCCTGGGCAGAGCGATCCAGTCCACGTGATCATCCTAGACCTCGACAAGATTCTTCATCACAGTCTCTAGTAATGACTGAAGAACCTATGCAGATTGGGCGCTCTCGCCTCACAGAGGAGGAACGACTTCGTCGTCGACAGGGTAACCTCTGCATGTACTGTGGGTCCTCCGAACATTTAGTTAAATTCTGCAAACTCCGACCGGGAAACTCTCGCCTCCTAGCTTATTCAAGAGAGGTTAAGCTAGGAGTTACTTTAGAATCACGTTCTGGGAAAGAGCCGACCTTGTCTATTCAATTAGAAGTTCCAAGTTCTACAGTGAAAGTTTCAGCTCTCCTAGATTCCGGGGCAGCCGAGAACTTCATCTCCTCAGCCTTTGTCATACGGTCTAAAGTTCAAACCATGCCTCTGGAAGCAGCAGTTGCCGTTACAGCAGTGGATGGAAGTCGAATTCCAGATGGTATAATTACTCATCGAACCGTATGTCTCAAGATGAAAGTTGGTGAGCTCCATTCCGAATACCTCTCCTTCTACGTGATTCCCAAAGCCTCTCAAGATGTGATACTTGGTTTACCTTGGCTGCAGAAACATAATCCTCAACTTAATTGGCAAACCATGGAAGTCCTTTCATGGGGTAAATCTTGTACCAAGGACTGTGTAGCTACAATTGTACCTCTTCGGTCAATTAGCCTTTCCGATCTACCTCCGGTGTATCAATCCCTTGCGGATGTTTCCAGTAAGCAAGCAGCAGACTTTCTACCTCCTCATCGTGAATGGGACTGCCCAGTCGTCCTGGTTCCGGGCAAGACCGCTCCTAGGGGACAAATTCATCCGCTATCCATCCCAGAGACGCGAGCTTTCCGGGATTGGTCCACTCCTACAACTCTCAAGGGGATTCAGCGATTTCTTGGCTTTGCTAATTTCTATAGGAGATTCATTAAGAATTATTCTACGTTAGCTGCTCCTATCACAGCCCTAACTCGCAAGGGAGCAAATCCTACGAATTGGTCTTCTGAAGCAATCAAAGCCTTCTCTGATTTAAAGCAAGCCTTTGTGTCAGCCCCCATTCTTCGACAGCCTGATTTGAATCGTCCCTTTCTACTAGAGGTGCATGCATCTACAGAAGCAGTAGGAGCTGTGTTGTCACAAGTCTTTGAAGATAAAAAGGTCCATCCCTGCGGATATTTCTCCCGTAAGTTCCTCCCGGCAGAACGTAATTATGCAATCGGTGAGCAAGAGTTACTTGCCATCAAGTTGGCATTTGAGGAGTGGAGATACCTTCTAGAAGGAGCTCAACATCGCATTACAGTTTATACTGATCATAAGAATCTTCTGTATCTGCAGTCAGCTCAGTGTTTGAATCCACGACAAGCTCGATGGGCGCTTTTCTTCTCACGATTTGATTTCAAACTCACCTATCGTCCAGGGTCTCAGAACAAAAAGGCAGATGCCCTTTCCCGGTCCTTTGCTTCTTCTGAATTAAATGATGCTACCACGAATCAAGCCATTGTGAATCCTACGTCCTTTTTAATGACTCGAACCTCTCCTGTTCCTCCGCCTGGCAAGACCTTTGTCGCCACAAGTCTCCGAAAACGGCTGCTTACCTGGGCTCACTCCTCTTCCTTCATGGGTCATCCTGGGGTTCTAAAGACTCTCAAATTTATTCAACAGTCTTATTGGTGGCCACGTCTCAAAGCCGATGTCCAAGAGTTTATAGCAGCATGTCCTAAATGTGCCCAACATAAGAGTCCAAGAAGTTCTCCACCAGGGTTTCATCCATTGCCAGCCCTAGAGGTTCCAGCAGCAGATCAAGAGCTTCAACGTCTATCTAGCATCTGAAGTTGTGTACGTAAGTCCTTGGTCAAAACTTTCGTTCGTTATAAATCTTTTGTAGATAGAAAACGTAAAACTGTACCGAATTACAAAGTGGGAGACCAAGTTTGGATTTCTACGCGCAATCTCAAGTTCAAAGTTCCTTCTAAGAAATTTGCTCCCAAGTTCATTGGTCCATTTCCCATTGTAAAGGTACTCAACCCTGTGTCATACAAAGTCAAGTTGCCACCGTCTTTGAGAATTCCTAATGCCTTTCATACATCTTTACTGAAGCCTTTGATTCTCAATAAGTTCCGTACTACCCAGTCCAAATCTCCTAAAGTTCACTCTTTGCAGAATGAGGAATTTGAAGTTAAAGAGATTGTGGACTTACGTTTCCGATATGGACGTTTACAGTTTCTGGTCGACTGGAAGGGTTACGGTCCGGAGGAGAGATCCTGGGTTTTCTCTGAAGATGTTCAAGCTCCAAGTCTGGTACAGAAATACTTCTTCAAAAATCCTGACAAGGTTCAAAGGTGTTCGGAGACCACCCGTAGAAGAGGGGGTACTGTCACGAACCGGTCTCTCACCTTTGCGGGTTCTGGGGTTCATCCGTTGCCAGTGCGGTTGCTCGCGGTGCTGTGCGCTCGTGTGTGGACACGGCGTGATCAATGGCACAGGTAATGCAGAGTCTGGGAACTGTGAGTGCGGGGACCAAATGGCCTAAGGCACTGCGGTGTGTCTGCTGTATAGGAGGTGGCCATGTTGGAGACCAAATAGCTAATACAGAGCACTTGTGAAAACACCTGTGGGCAGGTGTAAGCCAATCCCGTGCTTGTGCTGCCTTTAAGTAGGCTGGGATTATGTTACTCTGGGCCAGTGCTTTGTTGTATCAAAGCTGTGCTCTAGCTCTGAGCTCTCTCCGTGCATTCCTGTGTGATTCCCGTGGTCCAGATATCGCCTCCGTTCCCAGAGGTCCGTCTGCAGCCTTCACTGCTGAAAGATCCACCGGCTCTCCGCTGTGCTGTCAGTTAATTGCACTCCTATTGGAAATAGTTGGATTCCCAGTGTCCTGCATGAGGTTACCTTGTCAGTCTGCCTATCATTCAAAGTCTGGAGGATTCCGTTTCTCTCAGCTGTTCGTTTGTTCAACTCTGCATTTAACCCATTCATCACCTTGTCTTCTACTACAGTTTCACAGTGATCTCCGGAACCCGCAAGTAACCCAATTCAGTACTTTTATTTGCTATGTTGTCATTACAAGGATAATTCATCACAGTCTCTCAGTTAACTCTCAAAACTCCATTGCCAATTCTTACAGTTAATTCTCCATGTCTGCATTAACCAGTTAAACACAATCTGCAGTTCAGCATCAAAGCTTGTTTATATTTGCTATGTTGTCATAACAAGGATAATTCATCACAGTCTCTCAGTTAACTCTCAAAACTCCATTGCCAATTCTTACAGTTAATTCTCCATGTCTGCATTAACCAGTTAAACACAATCTGCAGTTCAGCATCAAAGCTTGTTTATATTTGCTATGTTGTCATAACAAGGATAATTCTTCACAGTCTCTCAGTTAACTCTCAAAACTCCATTGCAAATCCTTACAGTTATCTCTTCATGTCTGCATTATCCAGTTAATCACATTCTGCAGTTCAGCATCAAAGCTTGTTTATATTTGGACAATCCAACAGTTATTCATCAGCTTGTTTTGCATATGTTTCCATGAACATTTCTTTTATTTATTTTTGAGTTTTCTCTTGCATATTATTCCTGCAATACTTCAGTATAATATGATGATTAACAACTTGTCAGTTAACCCTTTACTGAATTGTTATTTTGAATAAATATATGAATCGGAACTTTCTTCGTCCTCCCTGCTTTCTTCATAGCCCAGCACCTACACCTGTGGTTGGTTCCGGGTTAACGGATTCACAAAAACACCCGGACCTGACAGGCTCCCAACAAAATTAACACTAGTGTGAATGTGTCTGTGTACATGTGAAAGGGAATATAGATTGTAAGCTCCACTGGGGCAGGGACCGATGTGAATGGGCAAATATTCTCTGTACAGCACTGCAGAATATGTGTGCGCTATATAAATAACTGGTAATAAATAAATACCCGTACATCGTGCGTGCGCATTGCGGAGCATACGCAGAAATGCAGATTTTTAGCCTGATCGCTGCGCTGCGAACGACAGCTAGCTATCAACTCGGAATGACCCCCTTTATCCAAGCCTATTCATGGTACAGAAACTGGACGGTTTGGTACAGCCAATCTTTAACCTCAAAGTCTCTGAACCCATATCTGCGTGTGTTCAAGTTCAAGATGGAATCTCTAAAAGCGGTGGTTTCTGGCATGGAAGAAGGGGAATTCCTGGCATCCCTGGATATCAAGGATGCATACCTGCACATCCCAATATGGCCCCCTTATCAGGCTTATCTCAGATTTGCATTACAGGACTGCCTCTTCCAGTTCCAGGCCTTGCCTTTTGGCCTTTCCACGTCACCGAGGATGTTCACAAAAGCTATGACGGACATGATGCTGCAACTCCACATGATGGGAGTGAACATAGTCCCTTACTTGGACGATCTCCTCATAACAGCGGTGTCCAGGGAGCGTCTGTTGCAAGGCATCAACCTGACTACGCGTCGTCTTACGGACCACGGGTGGATCCTAAATTTACAAAAATCCCACCTGGAACCATCGCAGAGATTTCAGTTCCAGGGGATGATACTGGACACTGTCGCAGAATGTATTTTCTCCCTATTTCTCCCTATGGACAAGGACTTGACAATTCAGGCTATGGTCTGCTCAATGCTCAAGCCCCGCAAGATCTCGGTTAAAATTAGAACTCACCTAGGGTGCATTTCCCTATATGCATAGAAAGGTTTCTTTTGGTCCACAAGATCATCACCATATGGTTGACATCATAGGTCCCCTTCCATATCTTTCATCCAAACCAGGAAACCAGGAATACTTCATAAAACGTTTATTTGTACATAAAAATAGTCCATAAAAAAGATATATAAATCCAATAAAAAAAGATTCTTTAGCTAATATAAGGCTAATATGGTTTGTGTCACTCTATACCTTAAGGTTAAGTCAGGAAAGGAGAAATATGCACTCACTCTTTTTCACCTTCCTGCTCCCAGGAATACAAACAGTCCGGAGTAGTGGGTGCCTCAGAATGATGGAATAAAATAAAATCCTACTTAAACCAATAAGGTGATAAAATATGAGTGGAATAAAAACCTTTAGGGGTCCTCAACACCTGGGCGCTAAAGAATCTTTTTTTATTGGATGTATATCTCTTTTTTATGGACTATTTTTATGTACAAACAAACGTTTTATGAAATTTTCCTGCTTTGGATGAAAGATATGGAAGGGGACCTATGATGTCAACCATATGGTGATGATCTTGTGGACCAAAAGAAAACTTTCTATGCATATAGAGAAATGCACCCTAGGTGAGTTCTAATTTTAAGACATTACCACTGGGCCATATAAGAAGTGTGAGCAGCAGGATAAAAAGAAATCTTTATGTGAATGCATCTCACTTTATAGGGGTGAGTCTAAAGGTTCCTTTAAGAGCGGGTATACAATCTGATAGCCGCTTTGGGATAATTATCTCCTTGCTGTTCTTTGTTTTGAAGCCAACAGGATATCGACAATAGGATTCTCCTGTGAAGTTCTAGCAGTGCTTGAGGACCACTTACCTTTGTGTTTTTTTATATATGCTGAACAAGACTTGGTGCTCTTGCAAGTGGTGATTGAGCTGCAGCTGTAGGGGCGCAAGTTACTCCATCGATTTTTGTTACTATCTATGTTCCATGCCGTCCATTCCAACTGGATCTGCTGGACAAGTGGTTGGGGTCTCACCTACACATGTACCAGAGAATATCCCTTTCACAGAAAGAGAGGATTTCCCTGTTATGGTGGATACTAATCTCTCACCTAGTTGAGGGTCGACGTTTCGGAATCCAGTTTTGGACTCTGTTGACAACGGATGCGAGCCTCCGTGGTTGGGGTGCTGTGACCCAAGGGGCTCAGTTCCAAGGGAGGTGGTCGAATCAGGAATCTTCTCTTCCAATAAACGTTCTGGAACGCAGGGCGATTTACAATGCCCTTCTACAAGCCTTCTCTTTCCTCCAACATCAGGCCATACAGGTCCAGTCGGACAATGCCACGGCGGTGGCATACATAAATAGACAGGGAGTAACAAAAATCAGGGCCGCAATGCGAGAGGTGTCAAGGATACTCCTCTGGGCGGAAGCCATGTCGGCCATATTAATTCCAGGAGTGGACAACTGGGAAGCAGACTTCCTCAGCAGACAGGCTGAATGGTGCCTTCACCCTCAGGTGTTTCACCAGCTGGTTCAACGGTGGGGCTGCCCACTGATAGACATGATGGCTTCTCGTCTCAACAAGAAGCTGCTTTGCTACTGTTCCAGGATGAGGGATCTCCAGGCTGCAGCGGTGAACACTCTGACAGCGCCGTGGACTCACCAGTTCATCTATCCCCGCTAATTCCTCTCATTCCCAAAGTTAAAAAAAGACTCAAACAGGAAAGTGTTCAAGCAATTCTAATTGCCCCGGATTGGCCTCACCGGGCCTGGTATGTGGACCTCCTAACCATGTCTCTCGAAGAGCCCTGGCCTCTACCGCTTCTCAAAGATCTTCAACAAGGGCCATTCATCTATCCAGACATACTGCGGCTGCGTTTGATGGCATGGAAGTTGAAAGGGAGATTTTATCCAGAAAAGGTCTTCCCTCAGGGTTGTCTCAACTATGGTCCAAGCCTGAAAGGTGGTCACATCAAAGCATTATCACTGTATCTGGAAGAAATATGTTTCTTGGTGTGAGGGTAGAAAATATTTTACTGTGGAATTTTAACTTCATTGCCTCATCGCTATTCTTGTCTATTTTCCTTCTCTCAAAGTATGTCCGTCTCCTCGGGCACAGTTTTCCTAGACTGAGTCTGCAGGAAGGGCATAGAGGGGAGGAGCCAGCACACTCTGAAGATTTCTTAAAGTGCCAGGCTCCAATGGAACCAATCTACGAGAAAAGGAATTACTGGTAGGTATTTGTGACCTCACTGCTTCTGCGTCCCGTCCCCAGTACACAGAATGGGTGTTCAGGTCACATGGGACCTGGCAACATAGGGGATTCCCGCTTACCATCAGTAACCGCCTGTTACTGACTCCACCCACTGCGCCGTGGGCGGGTTTATGCTGCCACCACCAAACTCCTAACTTGCAGTGGCGTTTGTAACCATGGTTCTGCTCTGTATGTGCCGACATGCTGACTTACCACACCTGTGTGGTATGGACGAATCCCCACTAGTCCTCTACTGGTAGCTGGCGGAAGCCGGAACTTGGAGACGTTGATTCACCCTAGACAGCCGGTGAACGGGGCTATGTTTCGCATAGACCTGTAGGTCACAAGATGCCGCAATCTTCTTGAGGCAGATGATGTTTTAATGCCAACAAATAGTTCTAAAGAGAACACTTCCCTATTGCTAGGGGAAACAGCATACAGCAAGATGTTCACAGCAGAAAGAAGTTTGTATAATACACTCTGGATGCTCGCAGGCATCCTTTTTATGTCAATTTTCCACACAGTACAACAGGGGGTCATGTCATCCCTGAGCTCCTTCTATCCAATCAGGATATCTTACAAAATACAAATAAATAAATTACATTTCAAAAGGATATAAGTGCAATAAAACAATATCCTCCTTCCTGTCACACAGACATTTGGTATCAGTTTTGTTACGTTCCTGATGCTCAGAACTGGAGAGATGTAGTGATGCAAGTTCAGAGCACCAGAACGTGATGCTGAACTAAGGAGAGGTACGGGAATAGCCCCTAGCACCCTACCTCCGTTGTCTTACCCGTGTGGTCGACTCACGCCTGAACGACTATGGTTTCTTGGGCCCACGGCAGCCGCTTTTGAAGGGCGGATTAGGTCTGCCCAACTCCGATGCCCCCAGGTCTTAGAGAGAGACAAAGCGTGAACCGAGACAGGGTAATAACAAGGGGACCTCTAACTAAAACAAACAGAAGCTAGGGGCTACTAACAACCCTAAAACTAAAGGTATGTGCGGCATGCCGCCAAGGAAAAAGGACAACAAAAGATACCACTGTCCGTTCCCCCACACGGCACCACCAAGTTCCGGGGAGGACAGTGAAAAGCGGAAACCTCAGCAAAAACCTCCAACACAAAAGTAATACAAAGTTAAGGCGGCCTAGGCCGCAACTCGCGGCAGAAGCCGCTACTCACGAAACCGGGAGAGAACCCCAAATAACGAGAACCCTCGGATGACTGCAACAGGTACGTTTTGGACAGGAAGGATTCCCAGAACCGGCTTCAGAACTCCAGGACTCGGGAGCACAGGGAGCAGGATCGACCAGATACAGCTAAATTAGGAACAGACGTTACCAGGCAGGAACAGCATGCAGGAAGCTATCACCGGCATCTGTGTGAGGCACTGAGGAGGCATATAACAGGGAACCCTCCAATGGCAGTGCAGAGCCTGATTGATGAATGTCGTGCAGCTGCCTTGCTGCACGAGCAGGGAAGAACAGGTGTGAGTACTCTCATGGCAACGGGGAACGCGGTCCGCCTGTGGCGTCCCCGTTGCCATGGACCCGGCGGCCCTGGGCGCACGGCGTCCTAGCGTTGCCAGGGACCCGGCGGCTATCGCGCACACGGCGTCCCGGCGTTGCTAGGCGCCGTGCGGGAGCATACAGAGCGAGAGGCGCGGCGGCCGTGACCGCTGCTCGGTCAGAGCACGGACAAAAACCGCCGCGCCTAACAGTACCCCCCCCCTTGAGGAGGGGTTAAAGAACCCCTAGAGCCGGGTTTCTGAGGAAACTCCTGAAAGAATATCTTCTTAAGTTTAGGAGCATGTAAATCCTTATCCAACACCCAAGACCTTTCTTCAGGGCCATAACCTTTCCAGTGGACCAAAAAATAAAGCCGGCCACGAGAAAGCTTAGAATCTAAAACCTTCTCCACCAGGAACTCTTGTTGACCCTGAACATCCACCGGAAGTCTACCCTGGGAAATCTTCCGGGGGAACCTACTGGAAACAATATATTTCTTCAAAAGAGAGCAGTGGAAAGTGTTGCCAACTTTAAGTGATTTAGGCAACCGCAGCCGAAAAGCCACTGGATTGACTTTCTTGACAATAAAAACGGTCCAATAAATTTGGGTCCCAATCTAGCCTAGGGTTGTCGGAGCTTGATGTTACGGGTTGACAACCACACCTTATCTCCCACCTTAAGAGTGCACGGGCGTCGGAACCTATCCGAAATAAATTTCTCTCGGAAGGCAGCCTTCTTCAGGGCAAGGTGCACCTTTTTCCAAATTACTCTGAGGCGGGAAGTTAAGGTCAACGAAGAGCCTGGAAAATGAGGAAAAAAGGAATTGGCTCTAGGATGAAAGCCCAGGACCGAAAAGAAAGGAGACTCCTTGGTGGAAGAATGGCAAGAGTTATTATAGACAAACTCGGCCAAAGGAAGAAATTCTGACCAATCATTCTGAAGTTTGGCCGAATACAGCCGTAAATACTGCTTTAATGACTGATTAACACGTTCAGTTTGTCCGTTAGACTGTGGATGGTATCCAGATGTTAAAGAGAGCTTCATATTTAATGAGGCACAAAAACGTTTCCAGAAACGGGCAATGAATTGTGGTCCCCGGTCAGAGACAATATCCATGGGTAAACCATGGAGCCTGAAGACATGGCGGAGAAACAAAACTGCCAAAACTTGAGCGGAGGGTAATCGGGGAAGAGCAATGAAGTGGGCCATCTTACTAAAACGGTCTACCACCACCCAAATGACCCGGAATCCAGATGAAAGAGGAAGGTCCACCACAAAAGCCATGGAAATGTGTGACCATGGCCTAAGAGGGATGGCTAAAGGCATGAGTTGCCCGACTGGCAACGATCGGGATATCTTGTGCTGAGCGCAGACCTGACAAGAAAGGACAAATTCCCTTACGTCCTTGGAAAGATTAGGCCACCACACCGAACGAGAAATTAATTCCAAGGTTTTAGTAACACCCGGATGACCGGAAACTTTGTTATCATGAAACTCAGCTAGAACAGTGCCTCTCAGAAATTCAGGGACGAAGAGACGGTCCGCAGGAGTAACTTTGGGAGCCTGCTGCTGAAGCTGGACTAGCTGTGTAAATAAATCCTGTGTGAGGCCTGCCCGGATGACAGACGATGGAACTATGGGGGTAGTAGCCGGATGGTTATTGTGAACCGGAAGAAAACAACGTGACAAGGCATCAGCTTTTGTATTCTTGGAACCGGGCCTGAAGGTGATAATAAACCTGAAACGAGTAAAAAACAGCGCCCAACGTGCCTGTCGAGCATTAACCCGTTTAGCTGACTCAATATACTGCAGGTTCTTGTGGTCAGTAAACACTGTAATGGTATGCCTAGCTCCTTCCAGCCAATGCCTCCACTCCTCGAAAGCCCATTTAACTGCCAACAATTCTCGATTACCAACATCATAGTTGGATTCTGCGGAGGAGAATTTCCTGGACATGAAGGCACAAGGGTGTAATTCCTGAGACTCCGGGTCTTCCTGAGAAAGGATAGCCCCCACTCCAACCTCTGAGGCATCTACCTCGACAATAAAGGGGAGCTCCGGGTTGGGGTGCCTGAGAACAGGAGCTGAGACAAAGGCCTGCTTTAAAGCCAGAAAGGCAGACTCGGCTTCAGGCGACCAATTGGAAGGGTCCGCTCCTTTCTTAGTCAATGCTACTATAGGAGCGACCAAATCAGAGAAGGTATGAATAAAACGCCTATAATAATTTGCAAACCCTAAAAAGCGCTGAATTGCTTTTAAATTCGTGGGTTGTGCCCAATTTAGGATGGCCTGGAGTTTTTTTGGTTCCATGAAAAACCCCTTGGGAGAAATAATATACCCCAGGAAGGACACTTCTGTGATGTGGAAATCACATTTCTCCAGTTTGGCGTATAAATGATTCTCCTGTAATTTTTGAAGAACCAGTCGCACATGGGTAATATGTTGTTCAACAGACTCAGAGTAAATCAAAATGTTGTCTAAATAAACGACTACGAACTTTCCTAGGAAGTCACGAAGGACGTCATTAATGAGATCTTGAAATTCCGCAGGAGCATTTGACAGCCCAAACGGCATCACCAGGTATTCATAATGACCTGACTGTGTGCTGAAAGCCGTCTTCCACTCATCCCCAGATTTTATTCGGATGAGATTGTAAGCCCCTCTAAGATCGATCTTGGAGAAGATAACGGCAGACCGGAGCTGATCAAACAGTACTGAAATCAATGGCAAGGTGTAGGTGTTTTTAACAGAAATTTTATTCAGAGCCCGAAAATCAATACATGGTCTGAGCGACCCATCTTTTTTCTCAACAAAAAAGAACCCTGTCCTGATATTCCAAAGGAATAAGTTCTGGGGTGACTGCCTCAACCCGGACTGGACGGGAAATACACTCCTTAACACAAAAGGGACCCTACTGGGAAATCTCCCCAGACCGCCAATCTATGGTGGGATTATGAAAGGCAAGCCAGGGTGACCCAAAACTACGGGGATAGCCGGACAATGGGTAAGGTAAAATTCGATTTTCTCTGAATGTAGGGCCCCCACTGTCAGTTGTACTGGAGGTGTGCGGTGACTGATAACCCCATTAGAAAGCGGACCACCATCCAAGCCGTGCATGGTGATACGTTTATCCAAGGGTATCTGTGGAACGCCTAAAGCCTGAGCCCAACCAAGATCCATGAAATTTCCCGCAGCTCCACTGTCGACGAAGGCCGACACCAACGAACTGAGGCTACCAAAGGAAATTTTTACAGGAACTAATAAGGAATCATTAGAGGAGATTAACTGCAGACCCAAGTGAACCCCCTCACTACTCACTTGGTCAGAGCGTTTCCCTGCTTATTCGGGCAATTACGTGCGATATGTCCCTTGCCACCACAATACAAACAAAGACCAGAATTTAGCCTTCTGGTTCTTTCCTCTGGGGACAGCCTGTAGAGACCCATTTGCATGGGCTCCTCGATGTCTTCAGGAAAAGTATATACACATGGACTAGGCCTAAAAGTAGCTCCTCTTTCAGCCCTCCGCTCTCGGAGACGACAATCAATTTTAATAGCGAGCTCCATGATTTTGTCTAGAGTCTCAGGAGCGGGGTACTGAAGGAGACTGTCTTTAATAACTTCAGACAAACCGAGGCGAAACTGACTGCGCAGGGCCGGGTCATTCCAGCCACAGTCGTTCGACCAACGGCGAATCTCGGTACAATACGCCTCTGCTGGATTTTTCCCTTGCTTAAGTGCACGCAGGTGGCTCTCAGCTGATGCTTCTCTATCAGGGTCATCATACAAAAGGCTAAGGACTTAAAAAAGGCATCTACTGATAGCAAGGCAACATCATCCGCTCTTAGCCCAAAAGCCCAGGTCTGTGGATCACCTTGGAGTAAAGACATCACAATCCCGACCCGTTGAGACTCAGTACCAGAGGAACGGGGCCTTAAACGAAAATAAAGCTTACAAGCTTCCTTAAAATGAAAAAAAAATCCTTTCGGTTACCCGAAAAACGGTCAGGTAAATGCATTTTTTATTCTGGAACCATACTCGGGGAGGCTCGCAAAAGATCTTCCTGCGATCTCACCCGAAGAGTAAGGTCCTGAACCATCTGAGTTAGTTCCTGAATCTGGTTGGCCAAAAGCTGGCTGGGATTTGGACCTAAAACTGCCGGATTCATGAGGCCGAATTTCTAGGCCCACCAATACAAAAGAAAAAAATTACTTTTATTTTTATTTTTATGGCCGGTGATAATGTTACGTTCCTGATGCTCAGAACTGGAGAGATGTAGTGATGCAAGTTCAGAGCACCAGAACGTGACGCTGAACTAAGGAGAGGTACGGGAATAGCCCCTAGCACCCTACCTCCGTTGTCTTACCCGTGTGGTCGACTCACGCCTGAACGACTATGGTTTCTTGGGCCCACGGCAGCCGCGTTTGAAGGGCGGATTAGATCTGCCCAACTCCGATGCCCCCAGGTCTTAGAGAGAGACAAAGCGTGAACCGAGACAGGGTAATAACAAGGGGACCTCTAACTAAAACAAACAGAAGCTAGGGGCTACTAACAACCCTAAAACTAAAGGTATGTACGGCACGCCACCAAGGAAAAAGGACAACAAAAGATACCACTGTCCGTTCCCCCACACGGCACCGCCGAGTTCCGGGGAGGACAGTGAAAAGCGGAAACCTCCGCAAAAACCTCCAACACAAAAGTAATACGAAGTTAAAGCGGCCTAGGCCGCAACTCGCGGCAGAAGCCGCTACTCACGAAACCGGGAGAGAACCCCAAATAACGAGAACCCTCGGATGACTGCAACAGGTACGTTTTGGACAGGAAGGATTCCCAGGACCGGCTTCAGAACTCCAGGACTCGGGAGCACAGGGAGCAGGATCGACCAGATACAGCTAAACCAGGAACAGACGTTACCAGGCAGGAACAGCATGCAGGAAGCTATCACCGGCGTCTGTGTGAGGCACTGAGGAGGCATATAACAGGGAACTCTCCAATGGCAGTGCAGAGCCTGATTGATGAATGTCGTGCAGCTGCCTTGCTGCACGAGCAGGGAAGAACAGGTGTGAGTACTCTCATGGCAACGGGGAACGCGGTCCGCCTGTGGCATCCCCGTTGCCATGGACCCGGCGGCCCTGGGCGCACGGCGTCCTAGCGTTGCCAGGGACCCGGCGGCTATCGCGCGCACGGTGTCCCGGCGTTGCTAGGCGCTGTGCGGGAGCATACAGAGCCAGAGGGAGCATACAGAGCCAGACCGCTGCTCGGTCAGAGCGCGGACAAAAAACCGCCGCACCTAACATGTTTAACATTCACTATTGATAAATTTATCACATAGCTTCAAAATACAAATGTTTCTGGTCATTCACATCTCCATGCAAACCCAGTGTTTGGGATTACAACAGGAAATGCTGCAACACAAACAAACAGTCTTCCTTCCTGCATCTACCATTCAGGATTCATGTATCAATTAAATCAGCTACATGAAACAGGTTCCAAGCCCATAGACTTTATATATGAGATAAGGAGATCCCCCGTGATTATGATCTTTCTCTAAGGAACTTACACATCAAAAGGTTTTGTCATTCACACCTCTCTGCTAGAAGAGGCGATTAGCATGTCACTTCGTATTTCCAGAGGATAGGAGATCCTTATTCAAAGCAGATATAGTAAGTGCATTTTCCCCTTTAAAATACAGGTGACCATATCTTGAATATAAATACAGTTAAACATGCAATCCTACAATTGTGCACAGAGCACTACATATGACATGTTAAAACACATCATTAAACATACTTTTTAAACAGTCCGCGCCCAGCGCCGTAAGTACGTTTAACAGCGACGCCAAGCGCCTATTGTCCAAATGGTGCCCGGACAGCTGAGGATTAACCCCTTCAGTGCCGCGGCCGCCATTACACGTGTGACTGGTTAGTCTCTCCGGCCACAGTATTAAATTCCTATTTTTTTTCCACATAATAAGCAAGTAGGGAACAAGAAGCAAAGATATATGGGGTTCATTTACAAAGAATAGTGTATTGATAGTTATTAATCACAAATTTCCCATGTGAAATGTATTTAAATGCTTAATAAATCTAAACATTAGTTGTTTTCCCCTTTTTAAAAGCTTCTTCTCTGTAATAATACAAAAGGAAATGACATTTAAGTGATGCGAATTGACACATTTATATATTATAGCTGTGATCCACTGGAGAGGTCTCAAGCAGAAAATATAAAACCGCATACCAGCTGTCTGGAATTGGAACAGGGACCAGCTGCTGGAAGGCTGATATCTCTGGTTCTGGGCATAGTAGAGACAAGATGCTAGTGTCCACTGAAAGGGGAGAGTCGCAGCTTTTTGTACTACACCCTCAGAAAGTCAGACGGAACCCGAGATATCTGGCTGGGAAGAGCAATTAACAAGCTTGGATGGAGACCACTACTTTGAAATTGGATATCTCCGGATCCCCAGAGCCAATTTAAAAAATATCTGGTACCCCTGGAAAAAGGGGACCGTCAGCTATCAGCCTAGGGCCCTAATACTCCTGGGGTCCTTGGGCAACTGCCCATTGAGCCCACACATAAAGACAGCACTGTCCATGTGTACTTGTGTCATTATCTTGCCAACTCTCCCTTACTGTCCTTTGCTTGCCCGTCTTCATTCTACCTCTACAGGCATAAATATACTGTATATGTGTATATGTATGTATAAATATATATATATATATATATATATATATATATAAACTAGAGATGAGCGGGTTCGGTTTCTCTGAAACCGAACCCGCACGAACTTCATGTTTTTTTTACGGGTCCGAGCAGACTCGGATCCTCCCGCCTTGCTCGGTTAACCCGAGCGCGCCCGAACGTCATCATGACGCTGTCGGATTCTCGCGAGACTCGGATTCTATATAAGGAGCCGCGCGTCGCCGCCATTTTCACACGTGCATTGAGATTGATAGGGAGAGGACGTGGCTGGCGTCCTCTCCATTAGAAATTAGATTAGAAGAGAGAGAGAGATTGTGCAGAGTCAGACAGAGTTTACCACAGTGACCAGTGCAGTTGTTGTTAGTTAACTTTTATTTATTTTAATATAATATATCCGTTCTCTGCTATATCCGTTCTCTGCCTGAAAAAAAACGATACACAGCAGCAGCCAGTCACACAGTGTGACTCAGTCTGTGTGCACTCAGCTCAGCCCAGTGTGCTGCACATCAATGTATAAAAGGCAAAGCTTATAATAATTGTGGGGGAGACTGGGGAGCACTGCAGGTTGTTATAGCAGGAGCCCCCAGGAGTACATAATATTATATTAATTTAAAATTAAACAGTGCACACTTTTGCTGCAGGAGTGCCACTGCCAGTGTGACTAGTGGTGACCAGTGCCTGACCACCAGTATAGTAGTATATTGTTGTATGTATTGTATACTATCTCTTTATCAACCAGTCTATATTAGCAGCAGACACAGTACAGTGCGGTAGTTCACGGCTGTGGCTACCTCTGTGTCGGCAGTCGGAACTCGGCAGGCAGTCCGTCCATCCATAATTGTATTACAATATATACCACCTAACCGTGGTATTTTTTTTTCTTTCTTTATACCGTCGTCATAGTGTCATACTAGTTGTTACGAGTATACTACTATCTCTTTATCAACCAGTGTACAGTGCGGTAGTTCACGGCTGTGGCTACCTCTGTGTCGGCAGTCGGCAGGCAGTCCGTCCATCCATAATTGTATTATTATTATAATATATACCACCTAACCGTGGTTTTTTTTTCATTCTTTATACCGTCGTCATAGTGTCATACTAGTTGTTACGAGTATACTACTATCTCTTTATCAACCAGTGTACAGTGCGGTAGTTCACGGCTGTGGCTACCTCTGTGTCGGCAGTCGGCAGGCAGTCCGTCCATCCATAATTGTATTATTATTATAATATATACCACCTAACCGTGGTATTTTTTTTTCTTTCTTTATACCGTCGTCATAGTGTCATACTAGTTGTTACGAGTATACTACTATCTCTTTATCAACCAGTGTACAGTGCGGTAGTTCACGGCTGTGGCTACCTCTGTGTCGGCAGTCGGCAGGCAGTCCGTCCATCCATAATTGTATTATTATTATAATATATACCACCTAACTGTGGTATTTTTTTTTCTTTCTTTATACAGTCGTCATAGTGTCATACTAGTTGTTACGAGTATACTACTATCTCTTTATCAACCAGTGTACAGTGCGGTAGTTCACGGCTGTGGCTACCTCTGTGTCGGCAGTCGGCAGGCAGTCCGTCCATCCATAATTGTATTATTATTATAATATATACCACCTAACCGTGGTTTTTTTTTCATTCTTTATACCGTCGTCATAGTGTCATACTAGTTGTTACGAGTATACTACTATCTCTTTATCAACCAGTGTACAGTGCGGTAGTTCACGGCTGTGGCTACCTCTGTGTCGGCAGTCGGCAGGCAGTCCGTCCATCCATAATTGTATTATTATTATAATATATACCACCTAACCGTGGTTTTTTTTTCATTCTTTATACCGTCGTCATAGTGTCATACTAGTTGTTACGAGTATACTACTATCTCTTTATCAACCAGTGTACAGTGCGGTAGTTCACGGCTGTGGCTACCTCTGTGTCGGCAGTCGGCAGGCAGTCCGTCCATCCATAATTGTATTATTATTATAATATATACCACCTAACCGTGGTATTTTTTTTTCTTTCTTTATACCGTCGTCATAGTGTCATACTAGTTGTTACGAGTATACTACTATCTCTTTATCAACCAGTGTACAGTGCGGTAGTTCACGGCTGTGGCTACCTCTGTGTCGGCAGTCGGCAGGCAGTCCGTCCATCCATAATTGTATTATTATTATAATATATACCACCTAACTGTGGTATTTTTTTTTCTTTCTTTATACCGTCGTCATAGTGTCATACTAGTTGTTACGAGTATACTACTATCTCTTTATCAACCAGTGTACAGTGCGGTAGTTCACGGCTGTGGCTACCTCTGTGTCGGCAGTCGGCAGGCAGTCCGTCCATCCATAATTGTATTATTATTATAATATATACCACCTAACCGTGGTTTTTTTTTCATTCTTTATACCGTCGTCATAGTGTCATACTAGTTGTTACGAGTATACTACTATCTCTTTATCAACCAGTGTACAGTGCGGTAGTTCACGGCTGTGGCTACCTCTGTGTCGGCAGTCGGCAGGCAGTCCGTCCATCCATAATTGTATTATTATTATAATATATACCACCTAACTGTGGTATTTTTTTTTCTTTCTTTATACCGTCGTCATAGTGTCATACTAGTTGTTACGAGTATACTACTATCTCTTTATCAACCAGTGTACAGTGCGGTAGTTCACGGCTGTGGCTACCTCTGTGTCGGCAGTCGGCAGGCAGTCCGTCCATCCATAATTGTATTATTATTATAATATATACCACCTAACCGTGGTATTTTTTTTTCTTTCTTTATACCGTCGTCATAGTGTCATACTAGTTGTTACGAGTATACTACTATCTCTTTATCAACCAGTGTACAGTGCGGTAGTTCACGGCTGTGGCTACCTCTGTGTCGGCAGTCGGCAGGCAGTCCGTCCATCCATAATTGTATTATTATTATAATATATACCACCTAACTGTGGTATTTTTTTTTCTTTCTTTATACCGTCGTCATAGTGTCATACTAGTTGTTACGAGTATACTACTATCTCTTTATCAACCAGTGTACAGTGCGGTAGTTCACGGCTGTGGCTACCTCTGTGTCGGCAGTCGGCAGGCAGTCCGTCCATCCATAATTGTATTATTATTATAATATATACCACCTAACCGTGGTTTTTTTATACCACCTAACCGTGGCAGTCCGTCCATAATTGTATACTAGTATCCAATCCATCCATCTCCATTGTTTACCTGAGGTGCCTTTTAGTTCTGCCTATAAAATATGGAGAACAAAAAAGTTGAGGTTCCAAAATTAGGGAAAGATCAAGATCCACTTCCACCTCGTGCTGAAGCTGCTGCCACTAGTCATGGCCGAGACGATGAAATGCCAGCAACGTCGTCTGCCAAGGCCGATGCCCAATGTCATAGTACAGAGCATGTCAAATCCAAAACACCAAATATCAGAAAAAAAAGGACTCCAAAACCTAAAATAAAATTGTCGGAGGAGAAGCGTAAACTTGCCAATATGCCATTTACCACACGGAGTGGCAAGGAACGGCTGAGGCCCTGGCCTATGTTCATGGCTAGTGGTTCAGCTTCACATGAGGATGGAAGCACTCAGCCTCTCGCTAGAAAACTGAAAAGACTCAAGCTGGCAAAAGCACCGCAAAGAACTGTGCGTTCTTTGAAATCCCAAATCCACAAGGAGAGTCCAATTGTGTCGTTTGCGATGCCTGACCTTCCCAACACTGGACGTGAAGAGCATGCGCCTTCCACTATTTGCATGCCCCCTGCAAGTGCTGGAAGGAGCACCCGCAGTCCAGTTCCTGATAGTCAGATTGAAGATGTCAGTGTTGAAGTACACCAGGATGAGGAGGATATGGGTGTTGCTGGCGCTGGGGAGGAAATTGACCAGGAGGATTCTGATGGTGAGGTGGTTTGTTTAAGTCAGGCACCCGGGGAGACACCTGTTGTCCGTGGGAGGAATATGGCCGTTGACATGCCAGGTGAAAATACCAAAAAAATCAGCTCTTCGGTGTGGAGGTATTTCACCAGAAATGCGGACAACAGGTGTCAAGCCGTGTGTTCCCTTTGTCAAGCTGTAATAAGTAGGGGTAAGGACGTTAACCACCTCGGAACATCCTCCCTTATACGTCACCTGCAGCGCATTCATAATAAGTCAGTGACAAGTTCAAAAACTTTGGGTGACAGCGGAAGCAGTCCACTGACCAGTAAATCCCTTCCTCTTGTAACCAAGCTCACGCAAACCACCCCACCAACTCCCTCAGTGTCAATTTCCTCCTTCCCCAGGAATGCCAATAGTCCTGCAGGCCATGTCACTGGCAAGTCTGACGAGTCCTCTCCTGCCTGTGATTCCTCCGATGCATCCTTGCGTGTAACGCCTACTGCTGCTGGCGCTGCTGTTGTTGCCGCTGGGAGTCGATGGTCATCCCAGAGGGGAAGTCGTAAGCCCACTTGTACTACTTCCAGTAAGCAATTGACTGTTCAACAGTCCTTTGCGAGGAAGATGAAATATCACAGCAGTCATCCTACTGCAAAGCGGATAACTGAGTCCTTGACAACTATGTTGGTGTTAGACGTGCGTCCGGTATCCGCCGTTAGTTCACAGGGAACTAGACAATTTATTGAGGCAGTGTGCCCCCGTTACCAAATACCATCTAGGTTCCACTTCTCTAGGCAGGCGATACCGAGAATGTACACGGACGTCAGAAAAAGACTCACCAGTGTCCTAAAAAATGCAGTTGTACCCAATGTCCACTTAACCACGGACATGTGGACAAGTGGAGCAGGGCAGGGTCAGGACTATATGACTGTGACAGCCCACTGGGTAGATGTATGGACTCCCGCCGCAAGAACAGCAGCGGCGGCACCAGTAGCAGCATCTCGCAAACGCCAACTCTTTCCTAGGCAGGCTACGCTTTGTATCACCGCTTTCCAGAATACGCACACAGCTGAAAACCTCTTACGGCAACTGAGGAAGATCATCGCGGAATGGCTTACCCCAATTGGACTCTCCTGTGGATTTGTGGCATCGGACAACGCCAGCAATATTGTGTGTGCATTAAATATGGGCAAATTCCAGCACGTCCCATGTTTTGCACATACCTTGAATTTGGTGGTGCAGAATTTTTTAAAAAACGACAGGGGCGTGCAAGAGATGCTGTCGGTGGCCAGAAAAATTGCGGGACACTTTCGGCGTACAGGCACCACGTACAGAAGACTGGAGCACCACCAAAAACTACTGAACCTGCCCTGCCATCATCTGAAGCAAGAAGTGGTAACGAGGTGGAATTCAACCCTCTATATGCTTCAGAGGTTGGAGGAGCAGCAAAAGGCCATTCAAGCCTATACAATTGAGCACGATATAGGAGATGGAATGCACCTGTCTCAAGTGCAGTGGAGAATGATTTCAACGTTGTGCAAGGTTCTGATGCCCTTTGAACTTGCCACACGTGAAGTCAGTTCAGACACTGCCAGCCTGAGTCAGGTCATTCCCCTCATCAGGCTTTTGCAGAAGAAGCTGGAGGCATTGAAGAAGGAGCTAACACGGAGCGATTCCGCTAGGCATGTGGGACTTGTGGATGCAGCCCTTAATTCGCTTAACAAGGATTCACGGGTGGTCAATCTGTTGAAATCAGAGCACTACATTTTGGCCACCGTGCTCGATCCTAGATTTAAAGCCTACCTTGGATCTCTCTTTCCGGCAGACACAGGTCTGCTGGGGTTGAAAGACCTGCTGGTGACAAAATTGTCAAGTCAAGCGGAACGCGACCTGTCAACATCTCCTCCTTCACATTCTCCCGCAACTGGGGGTGCGAGGAAAAGGCTCAGAATTCCGAGCCCACCCGCTGGCGGTGATGCAGGGCAGTCTGGAGCGACTGCTGATGCTGACATCTGGTCCGGACTGAAGGACCTGACAACGATTACGGACATGTCGTCTACTGTCACTGCATATGATTCTCTCAACATTGATAGAATGGTGGAGGATTATATGAGTGACCGCATCCAAGTAGGCACGTCACACAGTCCGTACTTATACTGGCAGGAAAAAGAGGCAATTTGGAGGCCCTTGCACAAACTGGCTTTATTCTACCTAAGTTGCCCTCCCACAAGTGTGTACTCCGAAAGAGTGTTTAGTGCCGCCGCTCACCTTGTCAGCAATCGGCGTACGAGGTTACATCCAGAAAATGTGGAGAAGATGATGTTCATTAAAATGAATTATAATCAATTCCTCCGCGGAGACATTGACCAGCAGCAATTGCCTCCACAAAGTACACAGGGAGCTGAGATGGTGGATTCCAGTGGGGACGAATTGATAATCTGTGAGGAGGGGGATGTACACGGTGATATATCGGAGGGTGAAGATGAGGTGGACATCTTGCCTCTGTAGAGCCAGTTTGTGCAAGGAGAGATTAATTGCTTCTTTTTTGGGGGGGGTCCAAACCAACCCGTCATATCAGTCACAGTCGTGTGGCAGACCCTGTCACTGAAATGATGGGTTGGTTAAAGTGTGCATGTCCTGTTTTGTTTATACAACATAAGGGTGGGTGGGAGGGCCCAAGGATAATTCCATCTTGCACCTCTTTTTTCTTTTCTTTTTCTTTGCATCATGTGCTGATTGGGGAGGGTTTTTTGGAAGGGACATCCTGCGTGACACTGCAGTGCCACTCCTAGATGGGCCCGGTGTTTGTGTCGGCCACTAGGGTCGCTTATCTTTCTCACACAGTCAGCTACCTCATTGCGCCTCTTTTTTTCTTTGCGTCATGTGCTGTTTGGGGAGGGTTTTTTGGAAGGGACATCCTGCGTGACACTGCAGTGCCACTCCTAGATGGGCCCGGTGTTTGTGTCGGCCACTAGGGTCACTTATCTTACTCACACAGCGACCTCGGTGCAAATTTTAGGACTAAAAATAATATTGTGAGGTGTGATGTGTTCAGAATAGGCTGAAAATGAGTGTAAATTATGTTTTTTGAGGTTAATAATACTTTGGGATCAAAATTACCCCCAAATTCTATGATTTAAGCTGTTTTTTAGGGTTTTTTGAAAAAAACACCCGAATCCAAAACACACCCGAATCCGACAAAAAAAATTCGGTGAGGTTTTGCCAAAACGCGGTCGAACCCAAAACACGGCCGCGGAACCGAACCCAAAACCAAAACACAAAACCCGAAAAATTTCAGGCGCTCATCTCTAATATAAACATATGCATAAGAAACGCATTTTCATACTGCACATGGGCAACACAAAAATGCAATATCTTGTGAAAACGAGAATAAAAGCAAATGTTTCTTCACCTCTAATTGAACCATTATGGACCAGTAGCATACAGCATGCACACGGTTCACATCTGTCACACATCATATACACTTACATTTATAACCATTTATTTTGTCTGCCAAATACGTACTAGCTATTTTGCATCTATAAAATAATTTCAGTGATTTCTTAAACACATTAGAAAAACCTCCCCGTCTCATGCACAAGAAAAGAAAATTGCTTAAATGCGCACACAAAAGCCTAAAATATGCCTGAGCAACAAAGAACATTCACTGTCCGTGATACATTTGCAAACAGGCATTTCATTGGTATTGGCAACTGTCATTGTCATAATCATCTTCATCATCATCTGCTATTTGCACCTGCTTTTGACCACCTGCATATACTGCGTATACTGTATGTACCCTGGTCTACATGTGATAGTAATTGTATGTCCACAATCTTAGTATGCTGCCTACGTTAGACAGCCCCTTCCCACACACTTCTCACCTCTCATGGCACAGGCTGGCATTTGTGTCTGTATCAGCGGTAGAAAATCTGTCTTTTGGCCTGTTTGAGAAATGGAACTCTATGGAGCCTATTTATTAAGGTGAACAGCCCCATTCGCCAGTCGTGGTCCCATGTGGCCACTAGATATTCATAATCCTCCAAAAACTAAAACATTTTCGGAGTTTGATTGTGGGAACGGAGCCTACAAACAAAACTAGTCCCAGAGCCCAGCTACTTCCTATTAGAATGAGGGCCGCAGTGCAAAGGGGGCTCCATTCAGATCCCTCCAGCTCCTTCTGCCCTCTTTGTGCATATGCATGAACTCCGCTCACACAGGTGCACCTAAAGTACACTACCATGTGTGCAAATGTTTGTCTCTATTTATAAGCGGCGAAAGGGGCCCTTATATGCCCTGCCAGGTTGGGCATGGGTGACCCGCGCTTGGGTTCCCGCCGGGCACCATACCGATGCTGGGATCCCAGGGATTATAATGCCAGAGTGGGGGGGCAATGAAGCCCCTTGCGGGCTCACTGCACTCGCCATGCTGCGGGCTCTGGGACACCCACGAGTGAGAATAGTCCCTGTAAGTCAGCATGCTGACTGTCGGGATCTTGAGGGGGCAGTGTCGGACTGGGGCATGAAGGGCCCACCGGGGGGGATGTAGTGGTAGGGGCCCATACTTAGGGGTGTGGCCAGCCTAAAAAGGGGGTGTGGCCAGCCTCCACAGAGGCTTGAAATACACAATAGTTTAGTGCAGTGTAATGCAACATATCTACCATGTATAATACAAGTGCACAGTTTGGAACCTGATCTCTAGAGGAAGGAGTGGGCACTCAGGCAGTGGGGCCTACCGGTGGTTTCCCTGGTACCCCTGTGGGCCAGTCCGACCCTGTGAGGGGGTGAGATATAGGCGTAGGTATTCTGACCGGCGGTCACATAACTACATCCCACCTTTACTTATATATGTAGATCTCAAATGATAGACCTAGCTATAGGATAGATCGAGCAGTGCATATTTTCCTATCCTGGCTGTATTTTGTTTGTTCACATCAGCCTGTTAGTTTAGTATATTGAAATAACACTGTTACTGGGGATATTTGTGTGTATGGAGTTAGTATATGAGTGCATGAAAATATAACAGTTCTTTTTCTTTTTGTTGTGTTTTCAGGGTCACCGTGGTTCTTTCCTATTTAGTGCTGTCATAAGCCTACGTGTTCAGTACTTGAGTGCATTTCTGAGTCAGTTGAAGGATAGAGTAAACAGTACTTTCCTTGTTAATGGTTAAGGATGTCACATTTCCCAAAAGACTGCTATGTGCTTCTTTCTAAGAGCATTCATTTGCTTTGATAGAACAATAGTTTAACGTAAATAAGCGTTTTACTCTTGTTTACCAAAGCATATCTGTTTTTATATAATTTACTTTGAACAATTTCATTTGTCTCCATATTTGTTTGTACTAATGAGATAAAGGAGAGCTCTAGCTACGCTTTTTGCTCTCAAACCCCTCCTGTTGCCCAACTACAGCTAGATAAAATTGCCAAGATGACCTCAGTTCATGTAGCGGCAACCTACTTTTTCTAGCCACTTAGTCTACGGTGACATTATACTAAATGGGATGTAGTTATGTGACCGGCAATAGATGTTTAACTACGTTACTGTGTAAAGGTGTAGTGGGGATGGTGTGATATCCTTGCATCAATCTTAATTGCGCTTACATTGGCCCTTTATGATTACAAAAATAGTACTTTATGTTAAATAACTAAAAATATCAATTGTGTCTAATATAAAGTAGTGAAACTATTTATCAAGTTTACAGTATATGCCAGGGAATTTATTTAGGCTATGTTTCCAGCTTATGTGTATGCCAGTACAGTCCAAATATATTGTTTAGGAGATATGTAGTTAATATCCCGGCAGTCAGAATATCGACGCCGGGATCCCGACCACCGAGAATGCCAAGAGCTGTGCCAGGGCTATTCCCGTGGGTGTCCACGACACCCATAGAGTGGGAATAAAACGTGTGGTGAGCCACCGAGCCCGCAGCGTGGTGAGTGCAGCGAACATGCATCATGGCAAGAGGCTTTTTTAGTGCTCGCCCCCTTGCCGGCATTATGAGGCCGGGTTCCCGGTGTCGGTATACTGACCTCCAGGATCCGGGCCATCGGGATTCCATCTCCAACCCGTTTAGGATGCCTTCAGAATACTGCACACTAAATTTCAGATTTCACTGGGTTAAGGGGGACATGTACTAAGCAGTGATAAAAGTGGAGAAGGGAGCCAGTGGAGAAGTTGCCCATGGCAACCAATCAACATTGGCGTAACATTTATAATTTGCATATTATAAACATATACAGAGCAGCTGATTGGTTGCCATGGGCAACTTCTCCACTGGCTCACTTCTCCACTTTTATCACTGCTTAGTACATGTCCCCTTAAATCCCTAATAAACATTGTGGACCTAAAGCAAAGTTCAACGCAAATCAACAGTATGTGCTCTATGAAATGTGTAACAGTACTACAATACTGATGAGAGAGCATTCTCAGCAGGATGCTGCAAGTGCAAGCCTTTTTTGCTAGATAGCCCCGAAAAAGCGTTCCTTATTGCCACGATACTGTAGGCAGTGATAAGTAATAATGCTTGTTGTTGCTCCACTGCTGCCAAGTAAACAGCTAAAACAGGGTCAGCATACCTCCCAACATCGAGGAAAGGGAAGTCGGGACTCTTGCCGCGTCGACGCCCAAAAGGGGCGTGGTCTCAGGAACATGGGGTGTGGTTTAGCTGTGATTATGCATCCGCAAGCCACGCCTCCCGAATTAGTCACTTATGGGGCAATGGCCAGCGCTCTGTGAGATGCTGGCCTTGCCCACCACCCTTCTGTCTTCCGTGAATAGCCGCTATGCGCATGTACACAGCGTCTATTCACCACTGCAGCACTGCTCTGCTAAGCAGAGCAGAGTGTCAGAAGCCTCCCACCTGCCCTCCCACCTACCGTGGGACACTGCAGCCCGCGGGTGGGACAGCGGGATAGTCCCAAAAAATTGGGATTGTCCTGCGAAAATCGGAACATTTAGAAGGTATGGAGTCATACCAACTCCAGTAATGCTACTACTAAGAATAACTCCTATTACAGTATCCTGTTTGTCTTTGGATGCGGAAATGCTAAAGTTTCTTATATTTACATGTTACCATCCAGAAAGTTTTGTCTTAACCAGGGGCGCATCTAGAGAGGAGGACGCCCATGTGCAGGCTCCTCTCTAGCTCCTAGCAGCCGCAGCTCTGGGCACTAGGGGACCCTAGCGCTTTCCCAGAGTCTAGTGCGCATTTTCAGCTCTCCGGAAAAATGGAGCGACGACCATTTTCCCAGTGATATCCTTACTCCACATGTGCGAGACAACGGGAAAATGGCCGCCGCACAATTTTCCTAGTGATTATCTGCAGTGCTGCTGACGTGGTAATTCGGAGGTTAGGAATTGAAAAAAAAAATGGGTGCAGGGTGTATGGTGTGGGCCCCCTGGACTCTCAGGGCCCATGTGCATCACACACACCGCGCCCATTATAAATATGTCAGTGGTCTTAACACCATTTAAAATTTAATTTCACCTACAAATGAAAACTACATTTTAGGTAATATCAGGTCCCAGTCTGTTTTCTAGTGGTCTTGTATCAATTGATATTTCGGAGAGTCACGCTTATGCACAGTACAGTTTGGGTATCCCATATCCAAAATGCTTGGATATCGTATTTGTCCGTATTTTGGAATAATTGCATACCATAATGAGATATCATGGCGATGGGACCCAAGTCTAAGCACAGAATGCATTTATGTTTCATATACACCTTATACACACAGCCTGAGGGTCATTTTATACAATATTTTAAATAATTTTGTGCATTAAACTAAGTTAGTGTACATTGAACTATCACAAAACAAAGATGGCAGTCACACTCCAAAAATTCAGTATTTGGTCATTTTGGATATGGGAGACTCAACTTTATCTAGGTGATGATCTGACAATGGGCCTAATTCAGAGTTGATCGCAGCAGCAAATTTGTTAGCAGTTGGGCAAAACCATGTGCACTGCAGGGGGGGCAGATATAACATTTGCAGAGAGTTAGATTTGGGTGGGTTATTTTGTTTCTGTGCAGGGTAAATACTGTCTGCTTTATTTTTACACTGCAATTTAAATTTCAGTTTGAACACACCCCACCCAAATCTAACTCTCTCTGCACATGTTACATCTGCCCCACCTGCAGTGCACATTGGAGGTCATTCCGAGTCGTTCGCTCGGAAAATTTCTTCGCATCGCAGCGTTTTTCCGCTTAGTGCGCATGCGCAATGTCCGCACTGCGACTGCGCCAAGTAAATTTGCTATGAAGTTTGGATTTTTACTCACGGCTTTTTCTTCGCTCAGGCGATCGTAGTGTGATTGACAGGAAATGGGTGTTACTGGGCGGAAACAGGCCGTTTTATGGGCGTGTGGGAAAAAACGCTACCGTTTCCGGAAAAAACGCGGGAGTGGCTGGAGAAACGGAGGAGTGTCTGGGCGAACGCTGGGTGTGTTTGTGACGTCAAACCAGGAACGATAAGCACTGAACTGATCGCAGATGCCGAGTAAGTCTGAAGCTACTCTGAAACTGCTATGAGATGTGTAATCGCAATATTGCGAATCTTTCATTCGCAATTTTAAGAAGCTAAGATTCACTCCCAGTAGGCGGCGGCTTAGCGTGTGCAATACTGCTAAAATCGCCTTGCGAGCGAACAACTCGGAATGAGGGCCATGGTTTTGCCCAACTGCTAACAAATGTGCTGGTGCGATCAACTCTGAATTACCTCCAATATCATGCAGATGAGTCAGATAATTGCATAGGATGTAACATCTACAACAGTGTTTTTCAACTGCTGTGCCGTGGCACAATAGTGTGCCGCCAGCGTTTGTCAAGTGTGCCACGGAATCAGAGCTGCCTTCAGTTCAACAGATAGTATGGGCATCGCTGGTCTCTCTTGAGTGGCTCAAACGCACAGCAGCCGTGACCTATGGAGACGCAGCATTGTGACATCATAGGTCAAGCATGCCACGTTGCTGTTCTGCTAGGCCACCTGCATGCCTGCCAGCCAGTTCGCCTGCATGCCCATCCACTAGCCAACCAGCACAACCCTGCATGTTGCTCAATGATGTGCATTGTGAATGTGTCTGAGCAACCCCAGCTGAAGAGGGAGAGGGACAACAGTGAGTTCCCATCTCCACTACAGACAAGGGGTAGGGACTAATGTGTGTTATTTTAAGTTTTATGTGGGGACCAATGTGATAGTTATTTTTTTCTATGGAGTGTAATGCAATTGTTGTTTTCTGTGGGGGCCACCCAATGTAATTGTTTTTCTATTGGGAGCAATGTGATTGTTTATTTTTGTGGGGGCCAGTCAATGTAATTGTTTTTCTATGGGGAGCAATGTGATATTTCTTTTCTGTTTAGGCAAATGTTTGTGTGTTTTTCCTGTGGGGGCCAATGTGTGTTTTTTTCCATTGGGGGGACAATATGTGTGGTTTCTTTTTCCGAGGGAGACAATGGTGTGCCTTGCCAATTTTAAAATCTTGTCAGTGTGCTGTGAGTTGAAAAAAGTTGAAAATCACTGATTTTCAACAATTTAACTAATTAAAATGATAGAAGATCTTTGAGAACTGTCTTCTAACTGAGACATTTCTAAGGATATACAGTATGAAGCTGGAACTAGAAGCATATATGCCAGGTTTAAGTCAGGCGAAAACAGTAGCAAATTGTGACTCCATGGGTAAGGTAGTAATGGAAGTGGGTACTAACTGGACAGTTCTTTTTGAGTTCTTTGAGAGGCAGAAGAGTCCCGTTTTGGAACCTTTGATGATGGACACTCTCCAGGTCTAGGAGCACCCTAGAATTACTGAGGAACTCAAAGGCGTATCAGTTTACCACAATTCATTTAAATAACTAGCAGTTTCAAGGAATAAGGCAGCAGACCACTATGTAAACTGTTGTTTTGTATTTCAGATACAGGGCGTGATGTATTAACATACATCGCCGTCCCTCGCCGGTTACCGCAGCGATGTTGACCCATATGTACTAACATATGCGATCAACATCGCGATGCGGTGACGGAGGCCCCCCGCGATACCTGTTAGGTGGTCTGCGGGGGTCTCCGTCACCTCCCAGGGGTCCCCACACAGGCTAGATGCCGGGAAGCAGCAGCAGGCTGCCCCCGGAGCCTCCTCCTCCCCCCTGCAGCCGGAAGGACGTCCGGCTGCGTTGCTAGGGGGAGGAGGAGATTACCTTCCGGGTCCAGGGCAGCCTGGAGGGAGGTAAGCTGGGGGGGAGGGGGGGAGGTGTCTGCAGCGGTGTCGGCGGGTTGCGGCAGTCGGCGAAAAGAAGCCCATAGGCTTCTATAGGGTATCGCTATCCAGAGATGGCGATACCCTGGACGCCGAAAACGCGGCGGTAGGGTGTTAGTAAATGTGAAAATGCGGTAAAACCCCCGTCCACTTGGTAATTTGGTACACCTGACGTAGTGTAATTATCAAATACACAATGAAGAGGGAATGGACACAGACTACACAATCCCGACTCTAGGACTCTTAATAACCATTATAATACACCAATAAATGCAGTAAACCATTCAATACTCAGTATGTTAAACCACCTACCAATTGGAATGGTGAGATGTGTGTGTGTGTGTGTGTGTGTGTGTGTGTGTGTATGTATATATATATATATATATATATACATACGTATATATATGTATATACACGGCATCAGGTGCGGCACTCCAAGCGGCGGTAACAAAGTACACTTACATCCGTAGTGAAGACTAGTAGTCTTCACTACGGATGTAAGTGTACTTTGTTACCGCCGCTTGGAGTGCCGCACCTGATGCCGTGTATATTCCAATATTTGTGGAGGCACCCAGCGCTATTGGACTGTTTAATGGGAGAGCCGGACCTGCATGTTGTTTATATATATGTATATATATATATATATATATATATACATGACTAAGTCCTGCGCATGTTGCTGCGGTTGCCACTAGTTTCCTTAAATGGCAGTAGGATTGAATAGGGGAGTGTGGTCCTGAGAGGGTGTGAGTTTGTGGCTTACCAAGGAATTACTGAGCCTTGTGGCGATCCACCCGGACAATAAATGACAGGCCAATAAATATCACATGACAAATAGTCTCCTTTGGTCGAATGTGAACATGTAGTAGCAACACAGGTGTTATAACTATTTCAAGGACTGGAGATAATTGGGAAAAGTCAAGCTTGCAATGTTACTCCTTGACATACGGTGGCACTGTTCCCTTTAATTGATCCTCCCAGGCTATGGATTAAGCACTGTATTCACGGTGATTTGTCTAGTGTGACAGGGAATCCTAGTGACTAATCTTTGCTGGGATCTCAGTAACACATCAAACAAAAGAATAACTTTGGATAACTAGCACTAAGTATTCTGTCCACAGGCTGCTGTTGTGGTTAAAGTCTATACCGGGCAGGGTGCTACTCAGGAAACATGCCTTCCTGCTAATGCCATTTTGGCAACTGTGGGGGGAGGGGGGGTATGCCCCTTGGCAACAGGGGTGATCATAAGCTGAAGGGTTATTGTCTTACCCGAGTCCATAGATGGTTGCTGTATGGGTCCTTTGTGCAGCTTGATGGGACGGGTGGATGCCGATCTTCCCAGCAGTTGCCTGGACCACCGCTATCCAGTGGGTCTCAGGGCTGCTTCGGCCACGTCCGCTGGGTCCTCTCCCATAGTGTACGAGAAGTTGCCTAGGTCACCGCGATCCTTCGGACCTCAGGGCTACTCAACTCTCAATCACACCCGGCCGGTATCTCTCTCTCTGGTCTCCCGCTACAGGGCTGGTGCTGCTGCGCTGTTGTTGCTGGTGCAAGCATCTGACGAATCTTTGGTTCAGCGGCATACACGCCACTCACTGTTGCTGCGGGAAGTACAGGCTCCACGCTGAGCTGCTGCTACGGCTTCACACACCGGCCAATGCACCACGCTGACTCTCCTTCTGAGCACTCCTGGCTGATAATTTCCGCAGTCCACATTGACTCTGTGCACCTGATGCCCTGTGCAGGAGATATTTAACTCTGCAGATCCAGGGTAGCATTCTATATCTGGGTTTCCCTCCCTTAGGTCACCCAATCAGCTGCAAGCAACAGGCAAAGCAGCTAGCAACATTGTATTACCTGGAAGCCACATTAGCCCTTGGTATTCCTGAGAGAGTAAAAAGGCTGTGTTATCCCCTTTTCAGTCTAAAGGGACCTACACATTGACCTACACAACGGCGGATACGGCCGACGGGCGACCCGGCGGCGGGGGGTAGGGGCAGTGACGGGGGGAGTGAAGTTTCTTCACTCCCCCGTCACCCGGCTCCATAGAAGTGCAGGCAAATATGGATGAGATCGTCCATATTGGCCTGCATGCACAGGCGACGGGGCACCAGCAATGAACGAGCGCGGGGTGCGTATCGTTCATCGCTGGTGTCTCCACACTCAAAGATATGAATGGTATCTCGTTCATTAATAAACGAGATCGTTCATATCTTTGAGTATTATCTCCCAGTGTGTAGGGCCTATTAGTGTATGCAACAGAGACAGGAAATAACATTAGTCCTTCTCAGGCATAGGGATATTCCTGGGGGGTTACAAATGCACATGGTCTACACCAGGACTAAGAACAGTATAGAGATGTGTGACACAGTGTGTTAGTAGTAAATGCTAATGTCATATTACAGAATTTTAACAAAATAAAATGTAATGAAGGGTCTGAACAGTGTTACTACTTTAAAAGTCACATTTACCATGTTAAATTATGCTGAATACTGATATAAAATAAAAGTACAAATGTAAAAAAATAATAATAATAATACAAACATCTTTAAAAAATCAAATGTGAATATTCTTAACTGCTGTGGTCCAAATGCAAATCGAAGGGCACAACTTTATATGATATTAGCTGTTATACCCGTTCTTCCACAGGAGTTTCTGATTTTTTCAGATGTAAATATAAATGAGTGTTAAAAACTTGGTAAATCTATAGAGCTGTAATTTTGAGACGTCTTAATGTAAGTAAATATTAATCCATAGTTCTTGGCGTTACCCAAGGAGCACCCATAGCAGATACGGTAAAAAGTGATGGGACCATTTTTGAAGTTTATTAAATTCTACACACTGGAGGTGCAATCCAAATTTTGATCTGATTGGGCATTATCGTTCACGCAACGCAAGCTACGCATCGGTAATGACATAATTATGTCAACCCCCTTTTTATCCCCTTATGGGAGGTTTATTAAAATTCTAATTACGTAGTTTTCCTTTTTCCCACCTGAAGCATACCTTTGTTGAATTTCAGCTTCCTAACATATCGGGAAGTAAGAGAATTAGTGATGAGTCAGTCAGTCAGTGAGTGAGGGAGGGCTTTCACATTTATAAATATAGATAATATCAGCACACTAGTGATTTATATACTACAGTATCAAAGGAAATGGGACACACACAATCAGAGAGAATTAGACCAGACAAGAAAAAGTAACCTCTTTGGCATTGCACTTAGGACTGTATTTATAGTTAAGATAATCTGTTGTATTCTTATATTTTTAAAAACATTTTGAAACTCAGTAGTCTTAAAGCAAAATATTAAAATTGTTAATAAGGATAGACGGTGATAAAGATAGAATTAAGTGACCGTGACCCTCATAATAAAACCCATGCACAACTTACTTGTAAATTTACCCCAACTATACCAATTACCCACCCACGTCTTCCCATCCCATCCCCTAGCTCCACTCACCTGTTGCTGTTATCACTGTGACAATTTCCCATGAGGCTGCTGCTGCTGATCTACACCGATCAGAGGAACACGTGATGGGTCCCCCAGATCAGCACATGCTCCTTTGACCCCTTTGCAGCATCTCATAGGAATTACCCTGTTATGTAACAACCATTAACTGGAGCCCGGACTAAGACTGTGTGTAACTTACAGACAGTCACAGATTCTGTGAGTTACTCAGACATACAGAATGCTCTACTCCTGCTGGTAAACCCTCGAAAGTGGCACTCTATGCGATCCACCCCACCCCCATTAGTACACCTCTGTTCACCCCTATGCCACCTTCCCCGCTCATGGTCATCCCCTCGCCCGCTTGTGTGCAGACCTCCACCCGCCATTCGCGGCTGGACCCCCTGTTCGGCAGCATGTGGGTCCCTAAGTCCTACTGGGAACTAGGCGGCTGCCTTTATTGCCTTGTTCATAATCCAACTCTGTATAGCGGCCAAAGCTCTCTGTATTATATGGCGGTCATTAACTTACTCCCAGCATTATATAGCAGATACAAAAATGGTCTCAGTAGAGTATGATAGTTACAAAAATGCTTTCTATAGTGTTTGGCGGTGACAAAAATGATCTGCAGTGCATGGTGGTCACAAATACTGTATGCTCTCAGTATTGTAGGGTGGTCAGAAAATGCTCTCTGTAGTACTGTCCTCTGACGAAACCGCTATTGCATACCAGCGGAGAAATGCATAAGCAAGGACAAATAGGCGTTTTGGACTTGCATTGAACCTTGGGGGTCATTCCGAGTTGATCGCACGTAGCAACTTTTTGCTGCTCGTGCGATCAACTTGACGCCGCCTATGGGGGGAGTGTATTTTAGCATAGCAGGGCTGCGAACGCTTGTGCAGCCCTGCTATGCTAAAAAAGTTTCCTGCAAAACAAGACCAGGGTCAGACTTACTTACCCTGTGTGACGGATCCAGCGACGAAGGTCCCGGAATTGACGTCAGACATCCGCCCTCCAAACGCCTGGACACGCCTGCATTCGCCTCACCATGCCTGGAAATTGGTCAGTTGACACCACGGAACGCCTCCCGCCTGTCAGTCTTCTTGCGATCGCCGCTGCGATCACTTCTACCACTGGCGGCGGCGCTGCCCGCACGACGCGCGTGTGCAATGCATTCGCCGCGAATGCGCAGTACTGACCCGTTCGTACCGCTGAGACAAACTGCAGCATGCAAACGGGTCGGAGTGACCCCTCTTATCTCCAGCGGGTCCCCGAGTGTTCTGCAGTTCATACTTCCCAACCATCATGCCGGCGAACTAAAGAATGGCAGGTACGCTAAATTACCTAACCAAGAGGTCTGCAAATATATTCCTCTCCCAGCTGGAAGTAATACACTGAACTCCTATACATGACAAGTGCAGCCTGTTAGAGATATTATCTGACCTCAATCAGGGCTGTGAATCGTACTATACTGTGTGTCTCCTCATCATATAAAGCTCTTTTGTGCCAATACCTGTGAAAGCGTTACAGTGTGGACAATGCTTATTCACTCTAGCACCAGGGATTGAACTTGTCTCTAAGAGTTGTACCTTAAAATCACTTGACTGACGATTTTTCCCTTCAAAACTGTTTAACATTGTTTTTTTACATTTATTTTATTTAATAAAGTTTAAAAAGTATTTTCCTAAATATTTAAACATTATATCATGCACATCTGCAGAAAAGATCTCCTCATCAAAAACGGGGGGACAGGGTGGGACTGCGCAGTTGCATGAAATCTGACCATGCCAGTTAAGTGGTTAAAGGAGACATGAACGTTATACTGTTTGACACAAGTATTCAACAATTAGCCCTTTATGCACATCAAAAGGATTGGATCCAGCTGAATGAAGGAATTTATAAACATATGGTGGTTATTACCTCTCCTTATCACTATAGGAGCTATAGTGTTTTCTTGCCATTACAGAGTAAAATTGTATATCATTTTTTATTGTGCGTGTGTATTTTAAACTGTGTAATTTCTATGGAAGTTTATTGTTATAATCCATTCTTGGATTAAGAGCTATTTACAACGGAACATCTTCTTTGTGTTCTGGCCGTCTTAATTCTGTCGGACTACTAAACAGCAGTGGCGTAAGTAAGCCACTAGGGCGGAATGAGGAGCAAAGCGGAAATGGTAGAAGCCGCAAAAGTTTCCGATGAGCGGAAAGGCATGTAAACGCTCTATTAGAGGTCGTCGTTCCGGGTGAAGACAACGGAGAAATAGACTTCTTCAGCAGACACGATCTCCATCCAGGAGAGTGGGGTCTTCATCAAGAAGTTTTCACAGCCGTGACAAGTCTTTGGGGAATTCCTCGATTAGACGTGAGGGCGTCTCACCTCAACAAGAAACTTCAGCGATATTGTTCCAGGTCAAGGGATGCTCAAGCTATAGCAGTGGACGCCCTCGTGACACCTTGGGTGTTTCAGTCGGTCTATACGTTCCCTCCACTTTCACTCTTTCCGAAGGTGATAAACATAAGAAAAACAAAGGTTCAGGCGATCCTCATTGTTCCGGTCTAGCCAAGGAGTGCTTGGTATCCAGATCGTCAAGATTTATTCATAGAAGATTCCTGGCCTCTTCCTCTAAGAGAGGTCCTGTTACAGCAAGGACAGGGCGTGTACCAAGATTTACCGGGGCTGCGTTTGATGGCTTGGCGGTTGAACTCCATATCCTAGCCCGAAAGGGTATTGCCGGTGAAGTCATTTCCACATTGATTCAGGCTAGGAAAGAAGTAACGGCAAAGCTTTACCACCGTATTTGGAGGAAGTATGTGTCTTGGTGTGAATCCAAGAACGTTCCTATGGAATAATTTCAGCTGGGTAATTTTCTCTATTTTTTGCAAGCAGGTGTGGATGCAGGCCTAAAGTTAGGCTCCATTAAAGTGCAGATTTCGGCCTTATCAATTTTCTTTAAAAAAAGAATTGGCCACCTTTCCAGAAGTTCAGACTTTCGTGAAAGGAGTGCTGCACATCCAACCTCCATTTGTGCCCCCAGTGGCACCATGGGACCTTAACGTGGTGTTGCAGTTTCTTATGTCACACTGGTTGGAACCTTTACGAAAGGTAAAAATTTCTCACTTGGAAAGTGGTCATGCTATTGGCCTTGGTGTCCGCAAGGTGGGTGTCGGAATTGGCGGCTTTGTCTCACAAGAGCCCATCTTTGATCTTCCTTGAGGATAGAGCGGAATTGAGAAATTGGCAACAATTTCTGCCTAAAGTGGTTTCTGCGTTAAATAATCCTGAATTTCAAGACAGGCGGACTTGTCATCCGTTTAATATATGGAGAGCGGGTGGAATTGTTAACATAGGGAGCGTGCTTGATTGTGAGCATCAGTGGCCGCTAACGTTCCAGGAGGCAGCTGACAAGTATGTCGGAGCCATACCCAGTTGCTTTTTTATTGGCCCGGCACTATATTAAATCCCTGACTAGGAATTTTTCTCCAAATGACTGGTATAATGAGCTAGATGATATGCTGAAACGGGAACCTTTATACAAAAAAAGCCATAACACTAGGTTACAAACATTTTCAGACAGTCTTGGACTACTCAACTAGATCTGAAGGTATAGCGACCTGGCAACAATATATTCCTCACATACAGTTAGAGGACCTACTAAAAGCACATTGCCACGCGTGTAAGACTCTCTCTTCGTCAAGATCCAGGGAAATGTTTTTAAATATACTTCACAAAACGTATCTATCACCGCACAAAATATTTTTAATCAGTCTTTCACCTTCACACGTTTGCTGGAAATGTGGGGATCCTCTTTTTCACTGCCTCTGGCAATGCCCTCTCATTAGGAGCTTTTGGGTCAAAGTCCATAAATATGTCACAGACCATCTGGTGAACCATTTATCCCTAACACCATGGCATTTTTCCCAAGAATCAAAACATGACAAGAGGCAAAAAGCTACTTTTGGCAGTGAGTGCTGACGCTTGTAAATCCATATTGCAAGTGTGGATCCACCCGGAGTCTCACACAACCCAGTTATTCAAAGCAAAGTTGTTCTACTTATTCAGAATGGAATGGGTGGGAGTAATACTAGAAAAAGATTAAAAAGTAGAATTTTTTTTTGAGGTGTATGAGAGCTATGTGGCCACACTCTCAACCTCTGTAAGGTCGAATATACTTAACTCGCTGACCAATAATTTGTGGTATATGACCAGGACTTTAGAAGGAGACCCACCAGTTACTCTGTAAAGTTTATTTCAACGTGGTTTTGGGGGAGCGGGCGCAGACAACCCTCCTTTGTTTTTCTTGTATTGATTTTGGTATTATATGTATTTTTCTAATTCTGATGTTATTGGATGTTGAGGGTTTTTATGTCGAGTCAAAAAATTTTTTGGAATGATGATTAGAACCTGTAACCTCCATAGAATACACAAGTAATTGACAACAATACTTCCTGTATGTAAATTTAATGTTTCCGACAATTTTGTACACACTTTTATCACAGTTTTGTACAATGTGGATGTTGTGACATATTGCTTTAATAAAAATATGTTTAAAAAATAAATACAGACAGTATATCATACTTATTGAACAAAAACGTGTATATTTTATATTATTCATAACTATGAAATAGGTTTAAAATACATACCTGATGTTGTGATTGTAGAATATCAAGGTTTAGAAAACATCATGGTTAATCTGAAAATAGACAATTAATACTACCCATAGGCTCGAATATCAGGTCAGTGTTGACTCCCATTTATAGATATTCGTTATGGTATGTTCTTTTTATAATGCTAATAGTTATAGATACTACTTTCTGTCACTAGCAATGAAATGCAAAAAGTAGTTTTAGTAGTACTCAAAGTGGCTCACACGCATTCTGAGAGCCAATATTAGACCCACATGTGGAGATACAAATCTCATACTGGTGACCCTATCCGCCTGTCAGTAAACTAGCACTTTCATTATCACATAATTGCCTTTCTATGACATTTCAGCAGAGATATTAATAGTTATTGCCAGTGGTTCTCAAACTGTGTGCCGTGGCACCCTGGGGTGCCTCAAGAAACTTGTAGTGGTGTCCTCCGTTGGTGGTCCATGATCAATTCAAATTACTTGTGCTCAATGTAATAGGCAAAACCAGTTCTGGTGGCTGCCAATCATAAAATATGTAGACTAACTGAAGAAACTCCTGTTATTCACTACACAATTGAACCTAAGGATGACATATAAACATAATTTATTTAATTTAATATTTCTTTCTAAATTTCTCAATAAGAAACTTTTGGCCATGGGGTGCCGTGAAAGAAATTCTGATACTCTAGGGCAATGTGATTCAAAAAAGTTTGGGAACCTCTGGTTATTGCTAATAAGAAATAAATGGCACTCTGGTTAGTTTTAGCCAATTAATATACTGGTCCATTATTATTTGCAGGCAATCCAAGCAAGATGGGTTTTCTAATTCACTTAGTATATAGTTTCAATTCTGAAGCAAACACAACTTCCTTAATATTCAATTTTGGTCATTATAATATGAGTCTAGCCTTCAAACCTCAGACATGAATATAGCCAAACAGTATAACACCATAATGGTATGTGACGGCAGAGAAGTGATAAAGTGTAACAGTTTGCAGAAGTGGTCCTACTTGTCTCAAGTCATTTAACTTTTCTTAAGAACAAATCCATTTATCTCATGATATTATACTGTTAATATTTTGTAATATCCAGGTTACACAGTTTTAAAATGTAACAGTTCTGAAGCCAAACTTTAATAGTTACATCCATTTGCCTTCTTGATGGTATATTTAAAAGATATGCATTGAAGACTGGTGAGAGCTCCCTTTCATGTTGTATATTAGACTGGATATTGTTATACTGTATACTCCCCTCATTGGATGGGACCCCCAGCATATGGACTTAAAAACGTGAATGTGGACCATGTGTGACTTTATATATATATATATATATATATATATATATATGGGTGGTCTTCAGTATGCCGACTGTCGGGATCCCGGCGCACAGTATACCGGAGCCGGAATCCCGACAGCCGGCATACCGACACTTTTTCTCCCTCGTGAGGGTCCACGACCCCCCTGGAGGGAGAATAAAATAGCATAGCAAGCGCAGCGAGCCCGCAAGGAGCTCATTAGCGCTCGCCACGCTGTCGTTATGCCGGCGGTCGGGCTCCCGGCGCCGGTTTGCTGGTCGCCGGGAGGGCGGCCGCCGGCATACCATACTACACCCATATATATATATATATATATATATATATATAGATAGATAGATAGATAGATAGATACAGTTCTTTACATTAGTTGTTTATTATTTCTATATCAATTTAACTTTGGCCTTTTGGGCATTGACCGGACTTATTTTATTTGTTATAATGTGCTGCAACCTTTCAGCATAGATATGTGAATTAGAAAGGTCAGAAAGATACTGATTAGCTGACATTTTATATTAAGCTTAGTGTCATTGTAGACAGTGTAAAGTTACTATTGATGCATAAGTAACGGTTTGAAGTTGGAATTTCAAACATAAGCAAAGTGAATACATGCTACTGCGTACATTACATTTATTGAAAAATGAAGAAAGCTCTTACATAATTATGTGGAATATGTTGCTTAATTGAATTTCTCAAAAGTGCTTGTATAGTCAGTACAGTACATTTAGTTAAAACTGGAAATGGAAGAAAGCTGAGTGAGTCTAAAATTAGGCATACATTATGTGCTGCTGGGGCTAGTTAAGAAGCAAAAGTCACTTAAAGGTTTGAAACATATAAATGTCGATAGAAGTTCAACTAGACTCAATAACAGAATAATACTTGGGTAATTACCGGTCTATTTACTAAGCCTTGGATGGAGATAAAGTACCAGCCAATCAGCTACTAACTGCCATGTTACAGGTTGTGTTTGAAAAATGACAGTTAGCAGCTGATTGGCTGGCACTTTATCTCTGTCCGAGGCTTAGTAAATAGACCCCTTAGAGTCCTTAGCTCTGTGACGGGCACAGCTGCCATGAGAAGGGGACCAGTAATGCATGACATTTGCTCCAGAGGACCCCTCTTCTCTTTTGAGCTTGTAAAACCCATTTAGGCTTTAACGTACACTTTGATGAGACTGAAAGCTCAAATGGCCTCAACTGCAGTAGTGCCATTACATGCCTGGAAAACAATTAGCAATAGGGTGATTGCTAGTTATGCCACTGCCATGTGATCTAATTTCCACTCTATGGTTTATTCTGAGGCCACAGAGGGAGCACATTGGGTAAAAGGTATACTTCAGACCTTCTTAGCAGCTTGTGCTGAGGCTCCTCTGGTGCATCTCAATATATGAATTGTTAGGCCCCTTTATTAGACAATTCACAAGGCCTCTTAAAAATACCATGCTGCAAATAATTGCTACAGAGAGCGGTTACTACTATACAGTATACTGATGTTTATTGGCTGAGACTAAGATGTTTACACCGACGTCAGCACACGGTCAATGAAAGAGTATATGCATAGAAAACATTTAAATGGCAGTTTCCCTTAAGCAGCCCACTAATTTGCATGGGTTTTAAGCCAGAACCTTTTCTATATCTGTGATTCAGTGCCACTTGTATGTTTGTAAGAATAACAGCATGAAGGGGCTGATTAATTCAGTTATGCCACCCACACTTGCCCATTGTTTTTTAAGGTTGTGAAAAAAGATGCACAGTGCTACAGAACAAAATAAAGCAATCTGTTCTAGTTTATTTGGGTATTTTCCTTAAGTAGATCATTACTATATTATTTTTCTGATTGTATTTAAAATTGAAATATACAGTGTTATTTGTTTTTCGTAAGTCAAGTTATATTTAATTGAAGCACACCATATTTGTTGTCAGAGTAATTACAGACATTACTCTGAGTTATGTGTAACATTTTGCAATAAATAGCTATGCTGAAAAAAGTGATGTACTGTATGCTACTTGCTACATAGAAGAAAACAAGCAGAGAATTTAAAATATATATCTGTGTAGGACAGAAAACAGAGCTTTATTAGACAGGAATAATAGGTAGGGTATTAGCGGCTGCTGGAGCAATCCTTTTAAGCAGAAATAGGTGCTGTCAGCTGCGGCATAACGACTTTTAGCTGCTCCTCTCCAGGAGGAACCCGAAGAGGAGATGCAGCTGAGCATTAAGGGGGAGTGGAGGCAGGCTCTTCACGTCATTAGGCTCCTGTCATGGCAAAATGGCGTGAATTGCAAGTCTGTGGGGAAGAGTGGGCTAAAATGTCAATAACTGCATAGTTTTAACCCTGCCCACTCCATATGGAACCTCGATTCACGGTATTATCTCCCCATCCTGCCCATTTCACTCAGAAGTGGGTGAGATCTGGAAGATTCCTACTCTTCTAGTAGTGTGGGGGACTAACCAAAAAATTGTGTTTCCTGTATTGAAAGTGGAGTATGCATTGATTCCATGTTGCTGCTCCTCCAGGAAAGCTTCATTCCCTGTACCAAGATAACTACTAAAGCTACTATTGAGCATGTGCACAGCCATCTTAGGATTGTGTTAGAATGCCACAGTAGAAGACAGTAGTCTTCCATTTAGCTCCATTGAGACCTGCGATTGCCTGCGATATAACCACAGTTGCCTGCATGGTACCTACATACACTCACCAATTGGTGAGCTATATGACTCCACCGCTCCACTCAAGTTCCATCTACCAGTGTGTATAACAGTGAGTACGTCTGTACCTGCATTATTATTATTATTATTATCAATATTATTATCCTTTATGTATGGTGCCACAAGGGCTCTGCAGTGCCTAACAAACTACATAAATGAGCAAAACAAGAAATACAGCAACACAGAGTATAAGACAATGTAGAACAAGTACAAGGCATATAAACCTTTCTGCATCAGCGAACATGACACTAATATAAGCATCAGGGAAGCAGAAACCGAGGGCTAGGTGCCATTGTAAGGAGTATGGAGTAGACTAGAGGATAATCTATGTAAGAGAAGGAAAACCAATTAAAACCTCTCCGCTTGCTAAGTACCTGGTCTGTTGGTAGTTGTATGGCATCCAATGGTTTGTACAGGAACTCTGCTACAGTACATCCTCAAGCATATATACACATTTTCCAATATCCTGCACCTTCTGGGAGAGTAGGCAAGTATGGGTGTAGTGTGTACAGAGCAGTGAGAACAATGTTCTTTTGACACTAGGCGCCTTATTCAGAAGTGGTTGCAGTGGTGATGTCACACGCACAAATGGACAATATTTTAAGTCCGCACATGCATGCCGATTGCGCACAGAGGCGCAGCACAGAATCTGTTGCATAGTCTGAAAATTTTAGCCGGCATTCCTGGGAGGTTACAGGGGGTGGCGAAACTGACGCAGGTATGTCACTGAAAGCAACTGCTACTAAAGACAGACAGCCACTTACACAGGAGGCCTTACTCAGATAGAGAAGCTGCACCTGCCATAGGGCTAGTGCAAGTATCGTTGATGCAACCGATGGGGCTTCTAAATATGCACAGAGACAGAATTCCACTGTCCTAAGATGCTGCAAATCAGAAGCAGCATTATCATAAAGACTGCGATGCAGATGCAATTGCGGCAAAAGAAGCAGCAGTCTTTGCATCAGCTTCAGGCCCAGGTCCATAGACTCAGTGGGGTCATTCAGGTCGGTGGTTCTTCTTACTCCTGTTGCAGTGATTTGCCTTATACAGTTGCGATTATATGCTAATATAGGCAGAAGCTAATCCATGCAAAGGAACACCAACTGAGATCGCATTTTTTTCAGTACGGCACCACATGATTGCAGAAACATCGTTAACATCACCGCACATTTGGTTGCCATGCAGAGCCTGAGTGCCTCTGAAGAGGCACAGACTGAGCAGCTTTTCCCAGAAAGCACAGGCATCTCCAGTAGCAAGTGTTATTGCAGCTGCTAATATATGCACACCCAGAAAATGCCGTCCGAACGGCCAAGACACGCCTGATTTCACATGACCACTCCCCGTTACCACCCTCAAATGCTGTCTTCCGGTCACTCACTGTGCGACTAAAATCTTGGTGCACTTGCAAATCACTCGCTGCGCATGCGCGTTGCAGCTTAGACATACGCGCAGTGTGAAAACATTGATCGATATGTCTCTAGCCTGTCTCTAGCACCTGGGACAAACAGCTGTGGGGAGCCAAATCTCTTACCTATTGAGAGGGACCATAACTACAGGTTCCAGGGGGTGGCACCTTTGTGTCCCATGGGCCCTGCATTTGGCTACCAGGGTGACTGGAATGACAGGCCCTCTTTCCTTGGGGTGCTCCACTTAGCTTTTCTTTCCCACATTCCCCAGCCCCCCTTGGATAAAGAATACATGATCATTGACTGCAGACTTGTCGTGACAACATTTTGACAACTTCCAACTTTATTTGCAAAACAAATATTGGTCTGTAGCAATACAGATAAAAGCTTCTGAAATCAACACCGAAAGCTGTACAAAGTCACCTAAACACAGGGTTCTAGCTTTTGTTGCTTTATGACAGGGGTGGGCGGGCCTTATAAGGCCCGCAAATCCGTTTGTTCCGGCCCACCCACTTGTGTGTCAGCGAGACACGCCGGCGGCGGCGTGTCTCAGCTGTCAGGGCAGGGAGGAGAGCGCGGCTATATGACCGGCGGCAGGTAGGATCTCAAACCAGCCGCCGGTTCGTGAGCCAATCAAAGCTCGCAGACCAGAAGCCAATCAGGAGCCGCCGCTGCTGGTCCGCGAGCTCTGATTGGCTCACGAACGGCAGCTGGTTTGAGATCCTACACGCCGCTGCCGCCCGAAATAGCCGCGCTCTGCTCCCTGCCCTGACCCCCTGACAGCTGAGATACGCCGCCGCCAGATGGAGCAGCAGCAGCAGCGGTGAGCAGCACAGTGGGGTGTGGGGGCATTTGGGTATCTGGCACTGTGGTGGCATTTGTGTATCTGGCACTGTGGGGGCATTTGTATATCTGGCACTGTAGGGGCATTTGTGTATCTGGAACTGTGGGGGCATTTGTGTATCTGGCACTGTGGGGCATTTGTATATCTGGCACTGTGGGGGCATTTGTGTATTTGGCACTGTGGTGGCATTTGTATATCTGGCGCTGCACTGACATATGTGTATCTGGCACTGCACTATTGGGGGCATATGTGTATCACGTCCCATTTTAATTGACCACACCCATTTTTTGGCGCAGGCGTGCGCACTCAGTACCTCTAAGGGGCATAACTACTGGGGGGGCAGGTTAATTTTTAAGTTGATAATTTTTGCATGGCCCTCGAAGGATTTTATAAATATCCAACTGACCCTTGGTACAAAAAAGGATCCCCACCCCTGCTTTATAACAACAGCCATTGAAAAATGCATTCTTTTCATAATATTGTTGCTGCAAGCCAAAGATGACCTTACTTTAAAGCTTGTTCTCTCCCTTCTGTGGCAACATACATATACAGAAAAAAGGTTAGTTCAAAGGGGGTCATTCTGACCTAAACGTTGGCGGCTGCAGTTCTTTGCAGCGCTGCATTCAGGTCAGAACTGCGCATGCGCCGGCGCCGCAGTGTGCCGGTGCATGGCTGACAGCTGACGGCTGTCATTGCCTACCGATCGCCTCTGCCTGATTGTTCCAGTGCACTAATTTAGTGCTCAAATCCCTGCTCAAAGCGCTCTGTTCCTTGTACTGCATGTTGTGCTCATAAACTGCTGCTATTGTGGTCATAATTTAAGATTCTGGGTTCCCAACAACTGGAAACCCCCCTGTGTTTGCCTATGAGATGTGTGGAGTTATACTTGCTTACCGCATATTTGTTAGTTTGCGCATTATTTTGCAATACAGTATATTGTAATTATTGGTGCTTATTTAATAACCTGCTGCAAAATGCAGTAAGCAAGTGGGGAGGGGGGCTAGATTCTGTAAGCTGTGGTGGAAGAGGTGTGAGATATTACTCTGAGGTGCTTTAATATTTTTTTGATTAGTGCTTTGCAGAAATGGGGCAAGATCTTCTCTTCTTAGGAGTGTGGCATTTGGCTGTGACATCCTAGCAGGCTCCCACTTACAGAAAATGTACAGTACCTGTACTAGAGAGAGAAATTATTTCACATCTCTTACTATTAAATATATAAAGTGTTAAAGAACACGGACACTTTCATAATTGATTAACCTCAGATGACAAACAATATAATTCAAGTAAAAAAGTATTCCAAATGGAGACCCTCTTGAGGTAATGTAGTTTACTTTAAAACTAATCCATTTTATTGGTATGCATTAAAAATACTGTAAGTCATTCCACTCATAGTGGAGTTAAATATTAAGAATGTAAAAGTCACTTGTGAATAAAGAATTTGAAAACACTCTTATGTTTTTTAACTTTCTGTTTGTCATTGTGGATTTTATAATAAATGTATTAATTGCAACAGATCTCATATACAATACTCCAGAAAAGCAAATTATATGCATCTTCTATAATGGCCATATGTATATTCCCTAAGCTGAGAATACAATATTTTAAAAGGTATGGTGTCAACTTTCCAAGCAAAAATCCTGTAATATACAAACACATGATAGCAATACATTAATAATGCACAACTAGTTATTTTAGTCAGTTATAAGCTCTATAATTATAATATATGGCCGTGAATACAGAACTCTATATGTTTACACCAGGACTTGGAATATACCAGTTGCCATGGCGACCAACATTTTAAACCTTGTGGCTAGACTTTACAAGAATCAGGTACTCTTAAAAACATAATCATCATTAAAAAAAAAACAGTTACAAATTGATCCTCCGGTGGTAGCTGGAGTAGGCAGGATGCTGCGCAACTGTCACATGAAGAATGCATGGCCGCCACATTTATTTACCTTGGCTCCTCTCTTCTGCCCACAAGATGCCATTAAGTGGATATCTGGAGTCCGACTCCAGTTCTTCTTCCTGTGGATGCAGCACAGTGTGGAGGAGTACTTGTATATTGGCTCGCTAGCTTTTAGCAGCAGTGCACACACTAGGCCGTCGCCCTCTGGGAGTGTATCTTAGCTTAGCAGAAGTGCGAACAAAAGGTTAGCAGAACTGCTCGTAAAAATTTTCATGCAGTTTCTGAGCAGCTCCAAACCTACTCCTACCTTGCGATCACTTCACTCAGTTTAGTTCCTGCTTTGACGTGACAAACACGCCCTGCGTTTGGCCAGCCACTCCCCCGTTTCCCCAGCCACTCCTGCATTTTTACCTGTCACGCCTGCGTTTTTTAGCACACTCCCTGAAAACGTCCAGTTACCACCCAGAAACACCCACTTCCTGTCAATCATTCACCGATCAACAGAGCGACAGAAAAGCGTCGTTCAACCTTGTGTAAAACTGCAGAGTTTTGTGTGAAAGTACTTCGCGTGTGCGTACTGCTGCCCATACGCATGCGCAGTTTTGCCATTTTTTTACCTGATCGCTGTGCTGCGAAAATCGGCAGCGAGCGATCAACTCAGAATGAGGGCCATAATCTCCGGGGAGATGTATACTCTCACTCTGTTGGATCCCACTTCTGATACATTTGTAGAATGTAGCTAATAGTCTACAGTTGCTAACTCCATCTGAAGATTGCGTTGGCTATGAGGCCCAATCTGGATCTTGGCAGCTATAGTGATCTCCTTTGTCTATTGTGGTTCCGGCTTGGACCTACATTCTGGTGGATAATATTTGCATGTAACCCCCCAAAATGGGCTGTTTTGGGGGGGATCTCTGCAATTCTTTTGATAAATATGCCCAATAGTACTGATTCTAAAAAAAAAAAAATAGGGAAGACTTTTAAGCAAAAATTAGAAAACTCTTTAAAAATACCTACTTTTGGGCTCAGTGTTATTACCCAAACCACAAATTATATATACTGTATATCGAAAAGCCACTAACATTAAATCACATTCTGCACTTTTAGGTTACTAAAACAGTTGGCTCATTATTCAAGTCCTGGTTAACACATAAAAATACTAAAAGGAGCTTACCATGCCAACATTGTAATATTTAGACATTTATGAGTAGATAGAGAACCGCTTTTCGGCAAACTTTTGACAGGTGCCCCGCCCCTTTAAAGCCCCGCCCCTTTTAATTGTGTTTAATATAAAACTGATATCAAATGATATAAAACTGATATCAAATGATTATTGATTGCCTATTAAGAACAGAATCTGACCCTTAGACAAGCAGCATTTATATTAAATGGCTAACCAAAAAAAGCTTATGAAAAAGGCGTATTATATGGTATTAAAGCCAGGCAGTTATTGCGGTGTCGATAAATATTATAAGGCTAAAAAAGGCAAGTTCAAAAGAGCGGAAATTAAAAAATGGTTTCAAGAACAAGACGCTTATACGTTACATAAGCCGGCATGAAAAACCTATAAAAGGAACACGATTTGCATATCGGATATAAATCAGCAATGGCAATGTGATCTGGTTTCGCTCATAGACATTGCAAAGTACAATGATGGTTTTAAATATATATTAACCATCATCGATATATTCAGTAAGAAAGCGTGGGCGGCCGGTCTAGCATCCAAGAATGCGACAACAGTCGCTTGTGCTTTTGAAAACATATTCCAACAGGGTTCACTACGGCTGGCCGGCGGTCGGGCTCCCGGCGACCAGCATCCCGACCGCCGGGAGCCCGACCGCCGGCTTACCGACAGCTTGGCGAGCGCAAATGAGCCCCTTGCGGGCTCGCTGCGCTCGCCACGCTACGGGCACGGTGGCGCGCTACGCGCGCCACACTATTTTATTCTCCCTCTATGGGGGTCGTGGACCCCCACGAGGGAAAATAAGTGTCGGTATGCCGGCTGTCGGGCTCCCGGCGCCGGTATACTGAGCGCCGGGAGCACGACCGCCGGCAAACAGAAGACCACCCTTCCAACAGGGTTGCGTGCCAAAGAAGTTGCAAACCGATAATGGTAAATCTTTAAAAAAGTGTTAGAAAAATACGGCATACATCATTTGACAACCAATAATGAAGTGAAAGCGTCCGTTATAGAACGCTTCAATAGGACTTTAAAAACAAGGATGTGGCGTTATTTCACAGCGCGGAACATGTACAGATATATAGATGTCTTACAAGATTTCATAAACAGCTATAATAACACATACCATAGAACGATTAAGTGTACACCGTGCGATGTGGGACCCTCTAAAGCTTTGAGAATTTTCAAGACGGCATATGGCGATTACTTTAGAACTAAGAAAATGACACCGCGTTTAGCCGTTGGTGAATATGTATGTATTTCCAAATATAAGGATGTATTTCAGAAAGGCTATGAACAGACTTTTTCTGAGGAAATATTTGTAATACGCGGCGTGAACACTAAAGGTCTTAAGCCACTTTATACGCTGGTGGATCTCTACGGCGAAGAAATTACCGCCCGTTTTTACCCCGATGAGTTACAAAGCGTACCCAAAAACTATAATAGAATATACAAAGTGGAAAAGATTTTAAAACATAAGACTGTCACCGGTCGGAAATACGTGTTAGTCAAGTGGGGCGGGTATCCCGCAAAATTTAACAGTTGGGTCGACGCATCAGAGATAAAAGATATATAAAACGCACCGAGCTCTAAACAAAGGTGAGCGATGGATGACAAGTCGTTTTACATAACCTTACCCAGCAATGCCTCAGCAGATACTTTCCAGCAAAATAAGATTTCTAACTATACAACAAAACTTGCAAAGTCGATACACTTAAGCGGTGAGTGGGAAGTCGCTCTTACAGAAATACAATATCCGCACACGTGGAATACTTTGGATATACAAGATTGTAAGTTACAAATAACACTGGATGTTATGTTTTCCAATCCAGTTGTGGAATTCGCAGTCGTGTGCGTTAAACCCGGATTTTATTAAACAAGCGATGCGCTACTGGACGTAATCAACACGGAAATAGGGCGACATAAACTGGATGGCGGATTAAGACTAGTGTACGATCCGCTTGAACGCGTTGTAACATGCGACAGTAAGCGGCTGTATCATCTTACAGCTGGTGATAAATTGACGACGATCCTTGGTTTACAACCTAAAACTAAGTTTTCTAAACCATGCGCCGACATCAAAGGCGGCCAATATACGCTGTATGTGTACACAGACATTATCGAACACCAGAGGGTCGGGGATAGTTATGTACCGCTACTTTGCACTGTTGAAATTAAGGGCTATAACAATGAGGTGATCATGATACAATACGAGAAACCCGATTACGTACCATTGTGCAAAGCGCATTTTGACACTGTAGCCATAAAGGTAAAGAACGACCAGAACAAGAACATCTCATTTAAGTTTGGTAAAGTGATCATGAAACTACACTTTAGACGTGGCAAACACGATATTTATTAACTAAACAGAATGGTCGCTGTTAAAAATTATGGCGATCCGGATCTCTTTGCGCAATATTATAAAACCCAAGCCGGTAATGGATTACCAGGTTTTCACGGCAGCACGTACATGTACGGACGCAGTTTAGGCGGTATTTTTAGAAATCTTTTCAGAAAAGCTGTTCCTCTTTTCCGGAGAGGTTTAGAGTTAGCTAAACTGCACATGAAGACCGTGGCACGTAATATTGCGAAAGACATTATCGGACAAGCTACAACTGCCGTGATGAATAAAATACACGATGCGAACCAAGCAAAACAAGATGGTTCAGGACTAATATATACAAGAAAAGGTGTGTCTAAAAGAAAACGGAAGCGTATGATAGCGTTTCCGCCTAAGGACATACCCTTTTTAAATAAAAACCAGAGACAACGCAACTCAAGGAAGAAGAGAAAGCCGAAGCGCTCTGTTGGTGATATTTTTTAAACAACATGTCTTTCATACACTCCGAGTCCGTTGAATGAGCAAAAACACAGAGCTGGATCTTTTTGACGTGCCCCCGACACAAACTAGCATAGAGAAAAGTCTATATGTCGAAGTTCAACCTTTAGCGGCATTATCCGACACAGCGCCGCTTGAATTTTATATAGCGGCCAGCGGCGAACACTACTATGATCTGAACAACACTCTGCTGTACGTGACGTGTATGATCGTACGAACCGATAACACACAGATGGTCCAAGGGGCTCGGGTTGCCCTTATTAATTACCCAATAGCGACTTTATTCAGCCAAGTGGATGTAACTTTGGGCAACAGGCTCATATCACAATCCAACAACCTTTACGCTTACCGCGCGTACATTGAGACTATTGAATTATAGCTCGGACGCTTTGTCAACAAAGCACACCACAGGATTATTTTACAAAGATGTGGCTGGAGAACATAACAACAGGGCGCTGGACGGCCCGAAAACAGGGTTCAAAAAACGCGTAGAAGCAACAGCGCAGAGTCGCATGGTTGAATTGCTAGAACTGCTTCACTGCGACCTTTTCCACCAAAATAAACTAATTTTAAACGCCGTTGACCTGAAAATTAAACTCACTAGAAACAAAGACGCATTCTGCTTAAAGTCTGCTGAAGCGGATGCCTTTAAAATACAGATCACAGAAGCGTCCCTGTTTGTGAGGTCTCACCGGCCGTGTGGATTGGGCACGCGCAGGCCCTGCTAAATGGCAACGCGAAATATGCGATTGACCGCGTTGGGATGAAAATCTACAGCGTACCAGCAGGCAGTAGAGTATTTAATCTAGAAAATCTATTTTTAGGTCAAGTTCCAAAAACGGCTTTGTGGACAACGAAGCATTTTCAGGAGTCCTTAATCGGAATCCACTTTGTTTTGAACATAAAAATGTGAGCTTTTCATCCCTTTATCTGGATGGAACACCACACCCTGCAAAACCATTTCAACCAGACTTTGAACACGGTAATGCAGTAAGAGAGTATATGTCGCTCCTACAGATCACAAATAAGCAGAAATCTGACGCTGGCATACTGATTGACCACGAAGAGTACCTCAGTGGCTACACGCTATTTGCTTTTGATCTGTCGCCGGAGCAGGAATGTGGAGAACACCTCTCCCTGATAAGAACAGGCAATCTACGTGCCGAATTCCGTTTTGCAGAAGCATTGGACCGGACAGTCAATGTGATAATATACGCTCTATTTGATAACATCATCGAGATTAATCAAAGGCGCGATGTGCTGTACGATTATAAATGAAATAAACTAACACTACGCTGCTGAAAAATGAACACATTACAGATAAACTGTATTCTGTACGCTGCGCAAAGCACACGGCATATTTTTAAAGGAACGTATCCGTGTGATCTGTTTCCTACCGATAAACTGACGCATTAATCAACATTTGTAATCAACACGCATAGTAGCGGGCAGCCCGGTGAACACTGGTTGGCTGTTTATTTTAATGAACATGGCATTTGTTATTTCTTTGATTCCTACGGTCTCTCGCCGGACAGTGACATTTTCTTAAAGAATATCATAAAGTTTTTACATTTTAATTCAAAAAGTATTTGTCACCAAAACCATCGGTTACAAGATTTTTCAAGCGATGTATGCGGTCAATACTGTATTTACTTTATATTTTTTATGTGTAAAAACTACAAATATGTTGATTTCTTGACACAGTTTAGTAATGATACAAAACGTAATGACCGTTTAGTTTCAAACTTTGTAAGACGTATGCCAAGAAGCCATTGTTTGAGCAACTATAGAGACACGTACAGCAGAGGGTTGTTCAGATCATAGTAGTGTTCGCCGCTGGCCGCTATATAAAATTCAAGTGGCGCTGTGTCGGATAATGCCGCTAAAGGTTGAACTTCGACGTATAGACTTTTCTCAATGCTAGTTTGTGTCGGGGGCCTGTCAAAAAGATCCAGCTCTGTTTTTGCGCATTCAGAGTTGCGGAGTGTATGAAAGACATGTTGTTTAAAAAATATCACCAACGGAGCGCTTCGGCTCTCTTCTTCCTTGAGTTGCGTCTTCTCTGGTTTTTATTTAAAAAGGGTATGTCCCAAGGCGGAAGCGCTATCATACGCTTCCGTTTTCTTTTAGACACACCTTTTCTTGTATACATTAGTCCTGAACCATCTTGTTTTGCTTGGTTCGCATTGTGTATTTTATTCATCACGGCCGTTGTGGCTTGTCCGATAATGTCTTTCGCAATATTATGTGCCATGGTCTTCATGTGCAGTTTAGCTAACTCTAATCCTCTCCGGAAAAGAGGAACAGCTTTTCTGAAAAGACTTCGAAAAATACTGCCTAAACCGCATCCGTACATGTACGCACTGCCGTGAAAACCTGGTAATCCATTACCGGCTTGCGTTTTATAATATTGCGCGTAGAGATCCGGATCACCATAATTTTTAACAGCGACCATTCTGTTTAGTTAATAAATATTGTGTTTGCGACGTCTAAAGTGTAGTTTCACGATCACTTTACCAAACTTAAATGAGATGTTCTTGTTCTGGTCGTTCTTTATCTCTATGGCTACAGTGTGAAAATGCACTTTGCACAATGGTACGTAATCGGGTTTCTCATATCGTATTGTGATCACCTCATTGTCATAGCCCTTAATTTCAACAGTGCGAAGTAACAGTACATAACTATCCCCGACCCTCTGGTGTTCGATAATGTCTGTGTACACGTACAACGTATATTGGCCGCCTTTGATGTCGGCGCATGGTTTAGAAATCTTAGTCTTAGGTTGTAAACCAAGGATCGTCGTCAGTTTATCACTGGCTGTAAGATGATACAGCCGCTTACTGTCGCATGTTACAATTAGTGATGAGCACCGGAAATTTTTCGGGTTTTGTGTTTTGGTTTTGGGTTCGGTTCCGCGGCCGTGTTTTGGGTTCGAACGCGTTTTGGCAAAACCTCACTGAATTTTTTTTGTCGGATTCGGGTGTGTTTTGGATTCGGGTGTTTTTTTCAAAAAACCCTAAAAAACAGCTTAAATCATAGAATTTGGGGGTCATTTTGATCCCAAAGTATTATTAACCTCAATAACCATAATTTCCACTCATTTTCAGTCTATTCTGAACACCTCACACCTCACAATATTATTTTTAGTCCTAAAATTTGCACCAAGGTCGCTGGATGACTAAGCTCAGCGACCCAAGTGGCCGACACAAACACCTGGCCCATCTAGGAGTGGCACTGCAGTGTCACGCAGGATGGCCCTTCAAAAAACTACTCCCCAAACAGCACATGACGCAAAGAAGAAAAAAAAGAGGCGCAATGAGGTAGCTGTGTGACTAAGATAAGCGACCCTAGTGGCCGACACAAACACCTGGCCCATCTAGGAGTGGCACTGCAGTGTCACGCAGGATGGCCCTTCCAAAAAACACCCCCCAAACAGCACATGACGCAAAGAAAAAAAGAGGCGCAATGAGGTAGCTGTGTGACTAAGATAAGCGACCCAAGTGGCCGACACAAACACCTGGCCCATCTAGGAGTGGCACTGCAATGTCACGCAGGATGGCCCTTCCAAAAAACACCCCCCAAACAGCACATGACGCAAAGAAAAAAAGAGGCACAATGAGGTAGCTGTGTGACTAAGATAAGCGACCCAAGTGGCCGACACAAACACCTGGCCCATCTAGGAGTGGCACTGCAGTGTCACGCAGGATGGCCCTTCCAAAAAACACCCCCCAAACAGCACATGACGCAAAGAAAAAAAGAGGCGCAATGAGGTAGCTGTGTGACTAAGATAAGCGACCCAAGTGGCCGACACAAACACCTGGCCCATCTAGGAGTGGCACTGCAGTGTCACGCAGGATGGCCCTTCCAAAAACTACTCCCCAAACAGCACATGACGCAAAGAAAAATGAAAGAAAAAAGAGGTGCAAGATGGAATTGTCCTTGGGCCCTCCCACCCACCCTTATGTTGTATAAACAGGACATGCACACTTTAACCAACCCATCATTTCAGTGACAGGGTCTGCCACACGACTGTGACTGAAATGACGGGTTGGTTTGGACCCCCACCAAAAAAGAAGCAATTAATCTCTCCTTGCACAAACTGGCTCTACAGAGGCAAGATGTCCACCTCATCATCATCCTCCGATATATCACCATGTACATCCCCCTCCTCACAGATTATCAATTCGTCCCCACTGGAATCCACCATCTCAGCTCCCTGTGTACTTTGTGGAGGCAATTGCTGCTGGTCAATGTCTCCACGGAGGAATTGATTATAATTCATTTTAATGAACATCATCTTCTCCACATTTTCTGGATGTAACCTCGTACGCCGATTGCTGACAAGGTGAGCGGCGGCACTAAACACTCTTTCGGAGTACACACTTGTGGGAGGGCAACTTAGGTAGAATAAAGCCAGTTTGTGCAAGGGCCTCCAAATTGCCTCTTTTTCCTGCCAGTATAAGTACGGACTGTCTGACGTGCCTACTTGGATGCGGTCACTCATATAATCCTCCACCATTCTTTCAATGGGGAGAGAATCATATGCAGTGACAGTAGACGACATGTCCGTAATCGTTGTCAGGTCCTTCAGTCCGGACCAGATGTCAGCATCAGCAGTCGCTCCAGACTGCCCTGCATCACCGCCAGCGGGTGGGCTCGGAATTCTGAGCCTTTTCCTCGCACCCCCAGTTGCGGGAGAATGTGAAGGTGGAGATGTTGACAGGTCGCGTTCCGCTTGACTTGACAATTTTGTCACCAGCAGTTCTTTGAACCCCAGCAGACTTGTGTCTGCCGGAAAGAAAGATCCAAGGTAGGTCTTAAATCTAGGATCGAGCACGGTGGACAAAATGTAGTGCTCTGATTTCAACAGATTGACCACCCGTGAATCCTTGTTAAGCGAATTAAGGGCTCCATCCACAAGTCCCACATGCCTAGCGGAATCGCTCTGTGTTAGCTCCTCCTTCAATGTCTCCAGCTTCTTCTGCAAAAGCCTGATGAGGGGAATGACCTGACTCAGGCTGGCAGTGTCTGAACTGACTTCACGTGTGGCAAGTTCAAAAGGTTGCAGAACCTTGCACAACGTTGAAATCATTCTCCACTGCGCTTGAGACAGGTGCATTCCACCTCCTATATCGTGCTCAGTTGTATAGGCTTGAATGGCCTTTTGCTGCTCCTCCAACCTCTGAAGCATATAGAGGGTTGAATTCCACCTCGTTACCACTTCTTGCTTCAGATGATGGCAGGGCAGGTTCAGGCGTTTGTGGTGGTGCTCCAGTCTTCTGTACGTGGTGCCTGTACGCCGAAAGTGTCCTGCAATTCTTCTGGCCACCGACAGCATCTCTTGCACGCCCCTCTCGTTTTTTAAATAATTCTGCACCACCAAATTCAAGGTACAGTATGTGCAAAACATGGGACGTGCTGGAATTTGCCCATATTTAATGCACACACAATATTGCTGGCGTTGTCCGATGCCACAAATCCACAGGAGAGTCCAATTGGGGTAAGCCATTCTGCGATGATCTTCCTCAGTTGCCGTAAGAGGTTTTTAGCTGTGTGCGTATTCTGGAAAGCGGTGATACAAAGCGTAGCCTGCCTAGGAAAGAGTTGGCGTTTGCGAGATGCTGCTACTGGTGCCGCCGCTGCTGTTCTTGCGGCGGGAGTCCATACATCTACCCAGTGGGCTGTCACAGTCATATAGTCCTGAGCCTGCCCTGCTCCACTTGTCCACATGTCCGTGGTTAAGTGGACATTGGGTACAACTGCATTTTTTAGGACACTGGTGAGTCTTTTTCTGAGGTCTGTGTACATTTTCGGTATCGCCTGCCTAGAGAAATGGAACCTAGATGGTATTTGGTACCGGGGACACAGTACCTCCAACAAGTCTCTAGTTGGCTCTGCAGTAATGATGGATACCGGAACCACGTTTCTCACCGCCCAGGATGCCAAGGCCTCAGTTATCCGCTTTGCAGCAGGATGACTGCTGTGATATTTCATCTTCCTCGCAAAGGACTGTTGGACAGTCAATTGCTTGGTGGAAGTAGTAAAAGTGGTCTTACGAGTACGACTTCCCCTCTGGGATGACCATCGACTCCCAGCAGCAACAACAGCAGCGCCAGCAGCAGTAGGCGTTACACGCAAGGATGCATCGGAGGAATCCCAGGCAGGAGAGGACTCGTCAGAATTGCCAGTGACATGGCCTGCAGGACTATTGGCATTCCTGGGGAAGGAGGAAATTGACACTGAGGGAGTTGGTGGGGTGGTTTGCGTGAGCTTGGTTACAAGAGGAAGGGATTTACTGGTCAGTGGACTGCTTCCGCTGTCGCCCAAAGTTTTTGAACTTGTCACTGACTTATGATGAATGCGCTGCAGGTGACGCATAAGGGAGGATGTTCCGAGGTGGTTAACGTCCTTACCCCTACTTATTACAGCTTGACAAAGGCAACACACGGCTTGACAAATGTTGTCCGCATTTCTGTTGAAATACTTCCACACCGAAGAGCTGATTTTTTTGGTATTTTCACCAGACATGTCAATGGCCCTATTCCTCCCATGGACAACAGGTGTCTCCCCGGGTGCCAGACTTAAACAAACCACCTCACCATCAGAATCCTCCTGGTCAATTTCCTCCCCAGCGCCAGCAACACCCATATCCTCCTCATCCTGGTGTACTTCAACACTGACATCTTCAATCTGACTATCAGGAACTGGACTGCAGGTGCTCCTTCCAGCACTTGCAGGGGGCGTGCAAATGGTGGAAGGCGCATGCTCTTCACGTCCAGTGTTGGGAAGGTCAGGCATCGCAAACGACACAATTGGACTCTCCTTGTGGATTTGTGATTTCGAAAAACGCACAGTACTTTGCTGTGCTTTTGCCAGCTTGAGTCTTTTCATTTTTCTAGCGAGAGGCTGAGTGCTTCCATCCTCATGTGAAGCTGAACCACTAGCCATGAACATAGGCCAGGGCCTCAGCCGTTCCTTGCCACTCCATGTGGTAAATGGCATATTGGCAAGTTTACGCTTCTCCTCCGACAATTTTATTTTAGATTTTTGAGTCCTTTTTTTACTGATATTTGGTGTTTTGGATTTTACATGCTCTGTACTATGACATTGGGCATCGGCCTTGGCAGACGACTTTGATGGCATTTCATCGTCTCGGCCATGACTAGTGGCAGCAGCTTCAGCACGAGGTGGAAGTCGATCTTGATCTTTCCCTATTTTTGGAACCTCAACATTTTTGTTCTCCATATTTTAATAGGCACAACTAAAAGGCACCTCAGGTAAACAATGGAGATGGATGGATACTAGTATACTTATGGATGGACGAGCGACTGCCGACACAGAGGTAGCTACAGCCGTAGACTACCATACTGCGTCTGCTGCTAATATAGACTGGATGATAATGATATAAAATATATATATATATCACTACTGCAGCCGGACAGGTATATATTATATAATGACGGACCTGCTGGACACTGTCAGCACTGCAGACTCCTAAAGTAAGCTACTAGTATCAAGAAGATAGAAAAAAAAAACACCACAGGTAGGTGGTATACAATTATGGAAGGACGAGCGACTGCCGACACAGAGGTAGCTACAGCCGTGGACTACCGTACTGCGTCTGCTGCTAATATAGACTGGATGATAATGATATAAAAAATATATATATATCACTACTGCAGCCGGACAGGTATATATTATATAATGACGGACCTGCTGGACACTGTCAGCACTGCAGACTCCTAAAGTAAGCTACTAGTATCAAGAAGATAGAAAAAAAAAACACAACAGGTAGGTGGTATACAATTATGGATGGACGAGCGACTGCCGACACAGAGGTAGCTACAGCCGTGGACTACCGTACTGCGTCTGCTGCTAATATAGACTGGATGATAATGATATAAAAAATATATATATATCACTACTGCAGCCGGACAGGTATATATTATATAATGACGGACCTGCTGGACACTGTCAGCACTGCAGACTCCTAAAGTAAGCTACTAGTATCAAGAAGATAGAAAAAAAAAAAACACAACAGGTAGGTGGTATACAATTATGGATGGACGAGCGACTGCCGACACAGAGGTAGCTACAGCCGTGGACTACCGTACTGCGTCTGCTGCTAATATAGACTGGATGATAATGATATAAAAAATATATATATATCACTACTGCAGCCGGACAGGTATATATTATATAATGACGGACCTGCTGGACACTGTCAGCACTGCAGACTCCTAAAGTAAGCTACTAGTATCAAGAAGATAGAAAAAAAAAACACAACAGGTAGGTGGTATACAATTATGGATGGACGAGCGACTGCCGACACAGAGGTAGCTACAGCCGTGGACTACCGTACTGCGTCTGCTGCTAATATAGACTGGATGATAATGATATAAAAAATATATATATATCACTACTGCAGCCGGACAGGTATATATTATATAATGACGGACCTGCTGGACACTGTCAGCACTGCAGACTCCTAAAGTTAACTACTAGTATGAAGAAGATAGGGAAAAAAAAAACCACCACAGGTAGGTATACAATTATGGACGAGCGACTGCCGACACAGAGGTAGCTACAGCCGTGGACTACCGTACTGCGTCTGCTGCTAGTATAGACTGGATGATAATGATATAAAAATATATATATATATATATATATATCACTACTGCAGGACAGTTATATATTATATAATGACGGACCTGCTGGACACTGTCAGCAGAATGCGTTTATAGAATAAAAACACCTCACGACGAGTGTTTAACTTTTTCAGGCAGACAATCACAATATACTGGTGGTCACTGGTCACTGGTCAGTCACACTGGCAGTGGCACTCTGGCAGCAAAAGTGTGCACTGTTAAATATATGTACTCCTGCTATAACTGCTCCCCAGTCTCCCCCACAATTAAGCTGTGTGAGCAGTGAGCACTCAGCACAGTCAGATATACATAGATGATGCAGCACACTGAGGCTGAGCACAGATATGGTATACTGTGTCACTGTGTATCGTTTTTTTTTCAGGCAGAGAACGGATTATATTAAATAATAATAAAACTGCACTGGTGGTCACTGGTCAGTCACTAGTAAACTCTGCACTCTCTGAGTACTCCTAAGCTCCAGTAAATCAAGTGTCTCACTCTCACTATCTATTTCTATTCTAAACGGAGAGGACGCCAGCCACGTCCTCTCCCTATCAATCTCAATGCACGTGTGAAAATGGCGGCGACGCGCGGCTCCTTATATAGAATCCGAGTCTTGCGATAGAATACGAGCCTCGCGAGAATCCGACAGCGGGATGATGACGTTCGGGCGCGCTCGGGTTAGCCGAGCAAGGCGGGAAGATCCGAGTCTGCCTCGGACCCGTGTAAAAAGCGTGAAGTTCGGGGGGGTTCTGTTTCCGAGAAACCGAACCCGCTCGTCACTAGTTACAATGCGTTCAAGCGGATCGTACACTAGTCTTAATCCGCCATCAAGTTTATGACGCCCTATTTCCGCATTGATTACATCCAGTAGCGCATCGCTTGTTTTATAAAATCCGGGTTTAACGCACACGACTGCGATTTCCACAACTGGATTGGAAAACATAACATCCTGTGTTATTTGTAACTTACAATCTTGTATATCCAAAGTATTCCACGTGTGCGGATATTGTATTTCTGTAAGAGCGACTTGCCACTCACCGCTTAAGTGTATCGACTTTGCAAGTTTTGTTGTATAGTTAGAAATCTTATTTTGCTGGAAAGTATCTGCTGAGGCATTGCTGGGTAAGGTTATGTAAAACGACTTGTCATCCATCGCTCACCTTTGTTTAGAGCTCGGCGCGGTTTATATATCTTTTATCTCTGATGAGTCGACCCAACTGTTAAATTTTGCGGGGTACCCGCGCCACTTGACTAACACGTATTTCCGACTGGTGACCGTCTTATGTTTTAAAATCTTTTCCACTTTGTATATTCTATTATAGTTTTTGGGTACGCTTTGTAACTCATCGGGGTAAAAACGGCCGGTAATTTCTTCGCCGTAGAGATCCGCCAGCGTATAAAGCGGCTTAAGACCTTTAGTGTTCACGCCGCGTATTACAAATATTTCCTCAGAAAAAGTCTGTTCATAGCCTTTCTGAAATACATCCTTATATTTGGAAATACGTACATGTTCACCAACGGCTAAACGCAGTGTAATTTTCTTAGTTCTAAAGTAATCGCCATACGTCGTCTTGAAAATTCTCAAAGCGTTAGAGGGCCCCACATCACACGGTGTACACTTAATCGTTCTATGGTATGTGTTATTATAGCTGTTTATGAAATCTTGTAAGACATCTATATATCTGTACGTGTTCCGCACTGTGAAATAACGCCACATCCTTGTTTTTAAAATCCTATTGAAGCGTTCTATAACGGACGCTTTCACTTCATTATTGGTTGTCAAATGATGTATGCCGTATTTTTCTAACACTTTTTTTTAAAGATTTTGTGTAGAAACTCTTTACCATTATCGGTTTGCAACTTCTTTGGCACGCAACCCTGTTGGAATATTTTTTCAAAAGCATTAGCGACTGTTGTCGCATTCTTGGATGCTAGACCGGCCGCCCACGCTTTCTTACTGAATATATCGATGATGGTTAATATATATTTAAAACCATCATTGTACTTTGCAATGTCTATGAGCGAAACCAGATCACATTGCCATTGCTGATTTATATCCGATACGCAAATCATGTTCCTTTTATAGGTTTTCTATAGCTTTATAGGCTTATGTAACGTATAAGCGTCTTGTTCTTGAAACCATTTTTTAATTTCCGCTCTTTTGAACTTGCCTTTATTAGGCTTATAATATTTATCGACACCGCAATAACTGCCTGGCTTTAATACCGTATAATATGCCTTTTTCATAAGCTTTTTTTGGTTAGCCATTTAATATAAATGCTGCTTGTCTAAATGTCAGATTCTGTTCTTAATAGGCAATCAATAATCATTTGATATCAGTTTTATATCATTTGATAGCAGTTTTATATTTAACACAATTAAAAGGGGGCGGGGCTTTAAAGGGGGCGGGGCACATGTCAAAAGTTTGACGAAAAGCGGTTCTCTATCTACTAGGGGATAATAAATAGAACCCCCAAGTGAGTCTATTTCATCAGGCTACAGCAAAGGGAACACTTTTTCTATTGCCTGCCTTATTGGTTTATAGAATACATAACTGTATAGTTTCATTATATTTTTGTACTCCTAATAGCTTGAACACAATGGAAATCTTATTCCAATCTCCACAGATTTGTTCTGTTTCTATTTTTTCATAATCTCTCTTTTTAGCAATCTTTAATAAAATGCCTGCCATAATAATAACTCTTTTAGCCTGTATTTATGAAGGTTTTATTTTCTATAGAAATTAGTTATAAATAAACGATAATTAGTAAATATTATAATGTACAAAAGCTTCATTATATAATGCTGATGGTATTCCCATCTCCACCAATATTTTACATTTTACAATTCCAGATATTTGTGATTAAATTTAGTTACTACCCACTACTAGATGTTTTAATAGTATTTATTTATAAAAGCTTTACTATAATAAAATGGTGATGACATTTTGCATCTACCAAAGTTGCAGCTCATCCTCTTATCTTCATCACCTAAGTCCCAATTTCTACCACGATGGGGATCTTTCAGTTATCATTAAGAGATGCATTTATCATCCTGATGGATGGGATGCTGGTGGTCATGTGATTAACATCAGAATCCCGACACCACTCGGGAGACTGGCACCGGAACACCGACAGCCAACATCCCGAAGGTAAGTATTGGGGTAACTGTTAGGGCCGGAGATGGGGGTTTAGGGTTAGACACTATGGGGGGGAGGCTAGCCCTACCTGACACCCCTCTACCCCCAGGGTGTTAGCCCTACTTGCCCCCTCCGACATCAGGTTCTTCAATGTCAGGATGCCGGTGTCGGCCATGTGACCGCCGGCATCCCGACGAGCGGTATTTCATACCGAACCCATCATAAAGTGTTCATACATTTGGCTGTATATGGTGGCTGTACTTGTTCCCTTCAGGATTTCTTACAGTAACCAACCCCCACGCCACCCCATATTCCTTGCATTTATTAGCAAAGAGGGCAAAGAGAAAGACGCAAATGTGATTTAGTACACAGCGGCTGTGCGATAATATACAGCTGCTGAGATCTGTATTGAGACAACTGGAGGCATCTCGGATCCACCGTTTGTATACGAAGATATAGACATAGGATGCACATCCTCTATAATCAAACTTCTGAGTAATCCTGTGGTCACGCAGCAAGGCCGCCTGAGCCCCTGTAGTTGTGTATAAGATTGCAGTTACAATCTGTGACACATCTGCAAAATGGTCAGGACACACCTGCATTTCAGTCACCACTCCCCTTTTACCTCCCACAAATGCTCCCTGTCAATCACTTTGCAAAGAAATCCTCATTGCGGCGCATGTGCAGTGGCAAAAAAAAAGCTCCACTGCGTACTACCTTGACATTGCATGACATCCATCCTCCTGTAACACTCATACACCGTGAACAAGATGGTGCTGTGCATGCACAGTGACAGTATCTTGCTAAGGGAAACAATGCATCCCATAATGAGCTATGTTGGAGACTGTGCAGTAGCGCCCTCTACTTCCAACATAGGGCCTAATTCAGATCTGATCGCAGCAGCAAATTTGTTAGCTAATGGGCAAAACCATGGGCACTGGAGGGGGGGCAGATATAACATGTGCAGAGAGCGTTAGTTTTGGGAGGGGAATGTTTAAACTGATATCTAAATTGCAGTGTAAAAATAAAGCAGCCAGTATTTACCCTGCACAGAAACAAAATAACCCACCCAAATCTAACTCTCTGCAAATGTTATATCTGCCCCCCATGGCACATGGTTTTGCCCAATTGTTAACAAATTTGCTGCTGCGATCAGATCTGAATTACCCCCATAATGTAGTTTCGTTCCCCTGAATAGTAAAGTTTGTGCACAATAAGGTAGGGTAGGGTACCTTGTTGCTCGTTCAGTCCAGGGATGATTTCTCGCTCCTTGGTGAGTTCTTGTTGGGTGACAGAGGATGTGGAATTGCAGGGGCTTTACATTCTCACAGACCTCAGTGCAGCACAGTCAGGCACATTTTAGAGTCCAGCCCCAGCCTCCCGCTACTCGACACCTTCTTGGGGGATGAAACGTCATGACATCTCATACCCCAGTGTCAGCTGCACAGCACTGTCAGCATTTTGTAGTGTCTGGCGCGGCAAGAGGAGTGGAGAATGCAGCGCCGCCGGAGGAGGGGAGAATGCAGCGCCGCGGGTATAGACACAGCTGCAGAAGTCGGGGATGATTCTTCTTCTCTCCATGCTCTGCCACCAGCAGCAGCTGAGAGTAGTGCTGCTGACGGTGGAGCTTGGAGACGAGCAGAATTGTCCCTGCACTGCAGCTCCAGCCGTTGCGGCTTGTCTGATGGTCCCTCTTCTGCGTGTAGTGTCTCTCCTAACAACAGCGATCAGCATGAAGACGTGTTAGTTGATGCGTGGAGCAATGCAGGAGGTGGAGAGCAGCTGGCTGAGGGTGTCTTGTGCACGTGACCCCTTAGCCCCCCCCCCCCCCTCCCTTCCCCCCCCCACACACTCTCAGTTGTGGCCATGGCTTGTGAAACATTATACTGTAATGTTTTTTCACTTTATAATACGGAGAATCCATTGAAATATTTGTCTGTTTTACCAGGGAAGATTTGTACATGAGAATCATCACAAAATTAGATTTTATTTTTTTTGCAAAAACAGTACTGCATATCATTAATACGGATCCTCCTATCTCAGCTGAGTTGATGAATGAAGATAATTTATCATTGTCTTCTTGAGGTACTCTTGAATTCTGTTTTAACAGCATGAGTCGCATTTGTAGCAAATTGTGCCAGCTTTGCACTGTATTCTGTGTAAGACTAAATAAAATAAAATCAATTTCATCACTTCTTGAAGTTCAGTTTTTTATCCACACTTTTCTACTCTGTTATTGTACATTAATAACTTTCCCGATGTGTCGGTTTTATGAAAATTATCTGTTTTCATTTTTTTTCTAGTAATTGAATAGAACAAAACTGATTTTATTTAGCAATTTTTCTTGCCATTAACTTGTTATGATTTGGTGTCAGTGCAAATATATCTTCCTTCTAGACTGGACCCGAACGTGGCTACTGCTCCGCCACCCAAATGCCACAGTATGTTAATCATAAGGGGACTGTGAGCATTATCGCAAGTCCCTTTCTGCACATGCACAGAATGAGTCTTGCGCAATGCGCAGATCCCCAGATTTCCAAACTGGTGGCTGACTTACAAACAACATCCTTTATCAACATCCTCATCATCAACATCCTTATTAGCATCAGATAATGCACAAATTTTATCCCTCCTCCTGTTGCACTTCTTCCACACTTGCAACCTCAATTTCTGTGTCACCGTCTTGTACTGCTCACCCCCACATTTGCAGAGGGTGCAGAAATGGTGGAAGGAGGCTTCTCTATGAGTACAATGTCAGAAATGTCAGTATATGGACATCTTCAACAAGTCGTTTGAAACTAGCGTGGTCCCATCTTGCTTCAAGCGCTCACTCACCATCCCTGTACCGAAGAAACCGTCCTCTTCCGGGAACCTGAACAACTACAGGCCGGTAGCGCTAACATCGGTGGTGATGAAAACGATGGAGTGACTGGTACTGGCCCAGCTCAAGTCCACAGTAGGCTCCCTCCTAGACCCTCTGCAGTTCGCCTACAGGGAAAATAGATCGGCAGAGGATGCAGTGAATCTGGGCCTGCACTCCATCCTGCAGCACCTGGACTCGCCAAAGGGCTATGCGAGGGTCCTGTTTGTTGTCTTCAGCTCGGCTTTCAATACTATCATCCCCACCCGGCTGTGATCTAAAATGCACGGTCTAGGTGTCTCAGAACTACTATGCTCATGGGTGGTGAATTTCTTAATGGAAAGGGAGCAGTGAGTGAGGATGGGGAAATTCGTCTCCAGGGTCAGGTCAACCAGCACGGGGGTGCCCCAAGGGTGTGTCATCTCTCCCTTCCTCTTCTCTCTCTATACCAACGACTGCACCTCTGAAGAAACATCGGTGAAACTCATCAAATTTGCGGATGACACCACACTATTTGGTCTCATTACGGATGGGGTAGAGACTGCCTACAGGAAGGAGGTTGAGAGATTATCGATTTCAGGAAGCACCCTCCTTCAGTAAACCCACTATCAATTGCGGACAATGCAGTGGCGATAGTAGAATCCTTCCGGTTTCTAGGCTCCACAATCGCCAAGGATTTGAGGTGGCATGCTAACATTGACGGCATCGTGGGTAAGGCCTAACAGAGACTGAATTTCTTATGCCAATTTAGGAAGTTCAAACTGCTGCTGGAACTCCTGATACTCTTTTACTCGGCAATCATCCAATCTGTCCTCAGCAACTCAATAATAGTGTGGTTTGGCTCGGCCTCAACTCACGACAAGAACAGACTACAATGAATTGTTAAAGTTGCTGGTAAAATCGTAGGGACTAATCTCCCAGCAATTGAAGACATCTATCGGGCAAGGGTCACGAAACAGGCGGAAAGGATCATCAATGACCGCTCACACCCTGCCCATGACCTATTCCGATGGCTGCCGTCTGGCAGGCGGTACAGTTCGAGGCTAGTGAGGACTGCCAGACATAGGAACAGCTTCTTTCCCCAGGCAACTATCACGTTGAACTCGACTATTGCCTAGTCCATTCCACAACCTTACACGGAAGATGCTACTCAAGCACCGCCATGCTTTCTTCTCTGTGTTGTGTTATGCTGCGTTATCTCGTTGCCGTCCTATTGTGTTGTCCTTTTGTGTTGTCTGAGAGCAGTGGTTATCGGAAACAAATTCCTTGTGTACTCTGTATTCGGTACTGATATACTTGGCAATAAAAAGTGATTCTGATTCTGAAATGTCAGACTCACACATAACGTGGATACCCCTAGACTGTCCTCAGGGATTTGTGAACACACAGTTTGCTCTTCAGCCTTAGTGTTCTTATGTTTTTGAGGAAGTGATTTGTCTGTTTTAAGGGTGACACCTCTACTAGACTCAGAGCAAGAAGGTGTTGCATCATCATCATATGAGGTTACAGAAGAAGATGCTTGACTGTGTTTGGTCCTGCCCTCTGCAACATACATTCTCCTAGTGCAGTGATTCCCAAACTCGGACCCCCAACAGTTCCTTTTTTCCAAGTCTCATCACTGAAACACAAGTGAAATAATTAGCTCCACCTGTGGATAATTTCTAATCTGTCAGTGAGTAACAAATACACCTGTGCACCTGCTAGGTGACCTAGAAAACATGAACTGTTGAGGGTCTTCGAGGACTGAGTTTGGAAACTGTTCTAGTGCATAAACAGGAGTAGCATTAGCAGGACCACCACTTGCAAGGAAAGGACTTGGCCTGAGCCTTTCCTTGCCACTGCATGTGGTGTATGGAATGTTGAAATACATGCGGATGGCCGGCGGTTGTAATGCCATTGGTCAAAAGACGAATAGCATCATCCCGATGCTCCGAATCCCGACAGGGGCTTGGTAAGTATACTTACCCTCTCCTTGTATCCCCCTGACCCTAACTACTCGATGCCTAACCCCCCCCCACCCCCACAGCCTAACCATAACCCTCCACCTTAGTACCTGAAACTGTCCCACCCACCCCATAGCCTAACCAAAACCCCCTATTGTTTGTGCCATATCCCTAACAGGATTTCTGGCACTGGTCTTGGCGCTGGTGTTCTGTTTTAAATTTTTGGCAGTAACGTTCCCTTTATTATTAGAGCCGATGTTTACTTTAACAGTGTGAGATATTTAGATTTCTTGTGCACTTTCTTAAACTTTGTGTCCCATGGACCACCTTTAGTAGATGAAGACGTACTATCATGACGGGCAGCAGCCGCAGTACTAGTACTGTGGATGCTGCTCCTGCTCTTTTTTGTCGACTGATCCTTATCCATTTTTTTATTTCACATACTGTGACTCACAGCGCTTCTAGTAAAGGTGGCACACTGACTCGTAGCATTGACGTGGGTGGCGGAGCGGGCTTTTCTGTTGGAATTACTGTGCAGGGCCATGGAGGAGGCGGAACTAGTTCCACCTACCATTACAGGTGATGGAATTCAGTTCCACCCTGTTCCACCCCACTTTAACCGCTGGTCACAGCAGTGCATTACCCCACAGCTCTACATTCTTACACAGTCACAGTAGTGCCTCAATAGTGCTGCAGCCCTTCACTGACACAGTCACAGCAGTGATGCAGCCCACACCCTAACCCTTGGTAAAATGGTGCCCAAATCACAGAGGAAGGGACTTCTATGGAGCCAAAAACATCAGATCTGATGCCAGGGAAGATAACGTTTTGCCTCATTTTGAATCCGAGCCTGGCAGGAACACCCAATCCTGGGCTTGGAACTATTCAGAAATGGAAAATTCGAATGGGTTTGGTTTTCAGAAAACTGAACTAGTACATCTCTAGTGGAAACTGATGTGCTCCTATAGCAGATCCACTTTAAGCCTTGGTGTGCTATACGTCCAGCGATGCTAAGTCCTGGGTACACGACCCTGCTCTCAACTAGGGTCGTAGAGGTGGACCACAGGAATTTGCCGGCTTGCTAGACCAGGGATTTCCTGATTCACATGTCTGAAAGCAGCATTACTGTCTCCTCCCCAGGTCCGCTATCAGGGGGGGACTTTGCGGACTGGAGTCCCAGACTCGGACAAGATGGGGCCTGTCCCTGGCTCCTACCACTGACAAATGAGTCTTCTCTCTAGGTTTCAGCCAGGAACTAGTCTGCAGGCTATGCAGGGCAGTACAGAACATGCTCCTCCCCATTGCTATGGTCTGGCAATGGGGAGGAGCAGCGCAGCATCTTGGGCTCTGGAGGAGGCAGGCATAAAAAAGTGCTGAGGTGAGGGTGCTGTGCGGCTCTGGCTATGGAAATTGGCACTGGAGGAGGCAGAGAGAAAGAGGGCTGGGGTGAGGGTCCGGTTGGCTGCAGGTGCTGTGTAGCTCTGACTATGGGGATCAACATTGGAGGAGGCAGGCAGGCAAGAAGAGTGCTAGGATAAGGTGCCAGCTGGCTGTGCTAGTCTGGTTATGGGTACTGGCCCTGGAGAGGTAAGCATGAAGAGTGCTCTGGCTGGCTGGCTGCAGGTGCTGTGTGGCTGGAAGTGTTCACAATCAAATCTTGTTTTTGTGTGAGTGTCGAGTGAGGCTACAGTCTTTGTGTTTGTGCATGGCTATGGGGGGCAATGTGTATGTTAGAGATGTGCACCGAACCATTTTTGCAGGATTTGGATTTGGCTCTGATTCGTCTTCTGGTTTCGGATTTGCATTTGGATTTGCCAAACCTTCGTGGCTGGCTTTGGTTTTGGATTTGCTTTTTATTATAAAAATTCACACAAAAAGGGCATAACTTACATAATTTTGGCCTTTTTTTGTTTCTACAGTATTATTAACTCAATAACATTAATTTCCAGTCATTTCCAGTCAGTTTTGACCACCTCAAAGCTTACAAAATTGTTCAACAACAACTGTAGGCTACAGGCTGGCTGGCTAAACTATGCAACAGAGCAGCCACACAAACACACGGCAGTTATTTCTGTTTAAAAACGTTTTTGCAAATTAGGCATGAATTAACAATAACCAAACCAACTCACAAGTACTTTAAATAGAAAACAATCCAACACAGAACTTTACTAAGAATTGTGTGTGGAATATCATTGCTCAAAAGTAACAGTAGTTAACAAACAGCAAAGAAAAAAACCTAAACCATGTGTGAAATAGCAACAGCAGATCACCCTACACAAGTGCACATGCCTATTCTCACTGTCCAATCTGTACCTTCTTCCTGGTGGCCACTGATGACTGGCACTCTGTGCCCATGTATAGCCCTGATCAATCAGCCTTTTTGTTGAGCAGTTTACCAGAATCTCCTGAACCACAAAAACAGCATTCCATACCTGCGGGTCGGATACAGTTTGTGTTGGATACAGTGTGGGTCAGATACAGCGCAGGTTACAGTACTGTATGTGTCTGATACAGTGCAGGTCAGATACAGTGCGGGATACAGTGTGGGTCGAATAAGTTACAATATGAGTCTTATAAAATGTGGGATACAGTGTGGATTGTATAAAGTGCAGGATGGATACAGTGTGGGTTCGATACAGTGCAGGTTACAGTGCAAGTTGGATACAATGCTGGTCGGATACAGTGCAGGTCGGATACAGTGCAGGATATAGTGTGGTTCTGATACAGCGCAGGTCAGATACTGTGCAGGTTTTTGCAATTGTCTCCTTATTGGTCTTACCAAAAACAGCCTCTCACAACTACAATACATTCTGAATGCAGCTGCGAGGCTAATCTTCCTCTGCGGAACCACTCTGTCAGTCCCTCCACATTGGTAACCTGTATTCTACCATATTCAATATAAAATAATTTTACTCACACACAAGGTTATTAACCAAACTACACCAATGATCATCGCTCTTCACAAGATTTACGTATTTTATTCACACTCATTATTCACTCCCATTCACGATTGCAGGACATTCTTTGGGCTGCACCCACTCTGTGGAATGCCTTCCCACACACAATAAACTGTCCTCTAGTCTCCACACCTACAAGCAATCCCTAAAACTCACTTATTTAGGCAAGCTGATCATATTCCAAATCCCACATAACCTTCATATACTTTTCTATCCAATTACATCCCTACTGTACAGTCCACACATACAGTATCTTCACATTTCTTTTGCTTCGCTTTCACATCCTCCTGAACCCTGGCCAACATTGCTGTGTGACCATATCATACAGTCCACCAAGGACCTTTGCAATCTGGTAGACCATTATAACACCTATCCTTGTGTATCAATGCCTATTTCCCTATAGATTGTAAGCTTGCGAGCAGGGCCTTCCTACCTCTATGACTGTCTGTTATTACCCAGTTTTGTTCTATCACTGTTGTTTCCAATTGTAAAGCACACTGTGGGCTCTATTCAGAATATAACAGTGCCAATTATTGTATCCAACAGAATTAAAAAGTTTGAAAAAGCTTGAGGCTACCCCCATTTTATAGCACTTTTTTCATTTTTGGGGGTAATTGTAATCTTGACTAAGACCATGAGCACACTGTGGGCTCTATTCAGAATGGAACAGTGCCAATATTGTACCAAATATTTTCGGACAACATCAACACAATATTTTTTTAATATCAATGTTTTTCCCCTCTATTCAAGAAAAAGCTTCTCAAGGACATCGGTTGCGTTAACTGCTGCCCCGGCGAAGTACCTACAGGTAGTGAATTATGGTTGCCCACCTGATAACCCTATTTACAAAGTATCCACTGTATACATGCTGTTCGGCGGCACCCCTTGGCACGAAATCATTCCACACAACACAGGGAAGAGAATCAACGTTTCGAAGTTTACTTCATCATCAGAATAAGAAAGATTAACAAACAACATACTGTACCTTAAATAGGCTAAACACCACACCACACCACGTGAAATGCCGTCGGAACACGAGTCCCGGAGTAAGGACGCCCACTGATGACGTCCGCACCCGTACACGTTCCCGCAGCTGCATAAAACATATTAAAAATAGAGCAACTCTGATCAGACTTAGAAAATTCATAATACACATCGCAGTATGCTAAATTACATTGAAACAAAATACTTATAATGTATCAAATGTGTATGATAGTAGCAAGCAGTTGTTAAAGAGAAGCATGACAATATAACATTGTAGGAAAGCCGTGCATCATATTTTATCTGCACAGCACAATCAAAACACACATAACAGGTATGTGCAGAATAGTAAATACAAATACAATATGTAAATATCAAAATGAGCAACAATCGCCATCTTATAAAAAACAATGAAGTTCTAGACCATAGCCTCTTAAATGTAGTCCTTTCTCCTGATCTGTACTGTTCTGCTGTCTGAGGCTAAAGAGGATCCAATAGGCTAAGGAGGATCCAATTGTAGCCTAATACTGGGCTCCTGATTTCTTTGACTGAACTTACTGAGAATACTAACATCAAATTGAAGCACTAAAAAGGAAGATTGATTTTTGAATGTCACATTTAAGGCTACTCAATTCGTGTCTAAAGGAGGCTTTCAAATAACAAGCAAGTCATCAGCTTCTAATAATAAAGTTCAATGGGAAGTTAACTTATCAAAAGGATCATACAGAGACTGAAAGGTCTACCTAACAATACTGAACACCCCTGATGAAGTCACTGATGATGAAACGCTTTGAGTGATATACTGTCTGTAAAACTTATTTGAAAGAAAGGAGCTGTATTTTATTAATATGTTGAAAACTTTAATGTGCTGATATTCTGTTACAAATACTGTCTTGTTGTTACAGGGTTTGAACATTTTATGACTTTTTTAAAAAAGGAAAGATTTTTAATAAATATATGCAAATAGAATAAGACTATTATGACTGTACTCAATGAATAACATGCTGTAACAAATTATAGATTGCTTGTACACTCTTTGATACATAAAAGGGTTTAAAAACTATATATCTTGGCGCCTCCTAAGAAAATTTTCCCTGTATCTATTAGAGATGAGCGGGTTCGGTTCCTCTGAATCCAACCCCCCCGAACTTCACCCATTTTACACGGGTCTGAGGCAGACTCGGATCCTCCCGCCTTGCTTGGTTAACCCGAGCGTGCCCGAACGTCATCATCCCGCTGTTGGATTCTCGCGAGATTCGTTTTCTATATAAGGAGCTTCGCCTCGCCGCCATTTTCACTCGTGCATTGGAGATGATAGGGAGAGGACGTGTGCAGCGTTCTCTCAGTTGTGTGAAAAATGCTCCATATCTGTGCTGCATTGAAGTATATAGTAGGAGGACAATGCAGAATTTTGCTGACCAGTGACCACCAGTATTATATCAGTACGGTACAGTAGTCCACTGCTCTACCTACCTCTGTCGTCAAGTATACTATCCATCCATACCTGTGGTGCATTTTAGTTGTTGTGTACAGTAGTAGGAGGACAGTGCATAATTTTGCTGACCACCAGTATATAATATATAGCAGTACGGTACAGTAGTCCACTGCTCTACCTACCTCTGTGTCGTCAAGTATACTATCCATCCATACCTGTGGTGCATTTTAGTTGTTGTGCGCAGTAGTAGGAGGACAGTGCAGAATTTTGCTGACCACCAGTATATAATATATAGCAGTACGGTACAGTAGGCCATTGCTATTGATATATTACTGGCATATAATTGCACACATTAAAAAATGGAGAACAAAAATGTGGAGGGTAAAATAGGGAAAGATCAAGATCCACTTCCACCTCATGCTGAAGCTGCTGCCACTAGTCATGGCCGAGACGTTGAAATGCCATCAACGTTGTCTGCCAAGGCTGATGCCCAATGTCATAGTAGAGAGCATGTAAAATAAAAAAAAACAAAAGTTCAGTAAAATGACCCAAAAATCAAAATTAAAAGCGTCTGATGAGAAGCGTAAACTTGCCAATATGCCATTTACGACACGGAGTGGCAAGGAACGGCTGAGGCCCTGGCCTATGTTCATGGCTAGTGGTTCAGATTCACATGAGGATGGAAGCACTCATCCTCTCGTTAGAAAACTGCAGTGCCACTCCTAGATGGGCCAGGTGTTTGTGTCGGCCACTTGGGTCGCTTAGCTTAGTCACACAGCTACCTCATTGCACCTCTTTTTTTCTTTGCATCATGTGCTGTTTGGGGACTATTTTTTAAATCTTCCATCCTGTCTGACACTGCAGTGCCACTCCTAGATGGGCCAGGTGTTTGTGTCGGCCACTTGGGTCGCTTAGCTTAGTCACACAGCGACCTTGGTGCACCTCTTTCTTTCTTTGCATCATGTGCTGTTTGGGGACTATTTTTTGAAGTGCCATCCTGTCTGACACTGCAGTGCCACTCCTAAATGGGCCAGGTGTTTGTGTCGGCCACTTGGGTCACTTAGCTTAGTCATTCAGCGACCTCGGTGCAAATTTTAGGACTAAAAATAATATTGTGAGGTGTGAGGTGTTCAGAATAGACTGGAAATGAGTGGAAATTATGGTTATTGAGGTTAATAATACTATGGGATCAAAATGACCCCCAAATTCTATGATTTAAGCTGTTTTTGAGGGTTCTTTGTAAAAAAAAAACACCCGAATCCAAAACACACCCGAATCCGACAAAAAAATTTCAGGGAGGTTTTGCCAAAACGCGTCCGAATCCAAAACACGGCCGCAGAACCGAATCCAAAACCAAAACCCGAAAAATGTCCGGTGCACATTACTAGTATCTACCCAAAAGGCCCTTTCAGGCAGAAGACCATTCTTTCGGGTATAGCTGCCGAACCAGTTTAAAGATATGCAAGAATACCCTATTAATCAAACTCTAAGGTTATATAAATTGAATAAGCACAGCACATCATTCCCAAACATTCTACAATTTTATATATATATATATATATATATATATATATATATACAGCAAGTCCTGCACCCTCACTCAGCAGGAGACGACGCTGTGGTGCCATACAAATGCATATAACAATATCCAATAAGTATAAAAATTCACAGCCACCAAAGAGGGATGAGATGGCTCTCACCAGACTTCACCAACTGATAATGTCCAAGAATTGTATTCAGTAAATAATCAGCCAACATTTCGGTCCATACAAGGACCTTTTTCAAGGCTTTTGTGGTACAAATAGGTCAATGCACACTGGGAACATGTTCCTGTTTCCCCCTGTGTGCATTGACCTATTTGTATCACAAAAGCCTTGAAATAGGTCCTTGTATGGACCTAAATGTTTGCTGATTATTTACTAAATACATTTCTTGGACATAATCTGTTGGTGAAGTCTGGTGAGTGCCATCTCATCCCCCTTAGGGCGCTGTGGATTTTTATCTATCTATCTATCTATCTATCTATCTATCTATCTATCTATCTATCTATCTAGTTTTATGCAGGTGTGGAAAAATGCTGGAAGTTATGGGCCCTACACACTTGCCGATGTTTCCAATTTGGATGATGGTCGATTTCATCGATTACCGCCCATCGTCCAAATTGGCTTGCTATGCAGAAGGAGGGAAAACCAATGATGAATGACCATGGGGATGTGCATCGTTCATCATTGGTGCATACACACTGAGCGATATGAAAATGTATTGTTCACTACTGAACAAGGTCATTCACATCGGTATTGTTCACTACTGAACAAGTGTGTAGGGCCCATTAGAATGCTTTCAAAAATAGAAGTGTTCATAGTTTATTTTTATCAATTAACAAAATGCAAAGTGAATGAGCAGAAGAGGAATGGAAATCAAATCAATCTTGAATGTGACCACCATTTGCCTTCAAAGCAGCATTAATTCTTCTAGATACACTTGCACAGTTTTTGAAGGAACTCTGCAGGGAGATTGTTTGAGAACTAACCACAGATCTTCTGTGGATGTAGGCTTGCTCAAATTCTTTGTGTTTCTTTATGTAATCCCAGACAGACTCGAAGATGTTGAGATCAGGGCTCTGGGGGGATCATATCATCACTTCCAGGACTCCTTGTTCTTCTTTAAGCTGAAGATAGTTCTTACTGACATTAAATGTATATTGGGGGTCGTTGTCCTGCTGCAGAATAAATTTTGAGCCAATAAGAAGCCTCCGTGAGGGTATTGCATGATGGATAAGGACCTGCCTGTATTTCTCAGCATTGAAGCACAAAGAAACAGGCAACGTTGAGGACCGTAGGATCACAGGTGAGGTAACTAGTACCTCAATCAATTTGATTTACCCATCTGTGCTTAACCATGAACATCAATAAAACTGGGAATGTTAGGGTAACTTGAGGACCGAGTTTAGGAGCCACTGACGTAAGTATACTTTGCAGTCCTGATACTTTAATTGAATTTAAGTTTGGAATATGGAACATTCTTGTTTGAGCATGTTATAAATAATCTGCAATGAAGTATACAGGTATTTGAAGGAATATGGGAGTATCGGTTATTGCAGGTTGCAAAGACCCTATAAGATGGTACTGTATATTTGCCCCTGGATTTTATATGTAGGCATAAAGTTTCCTTCAGATATCTTGTTTGCACCAAATGATGTAAACTGAAATGCAGAATTGTATGCTCGTATCACATGAAGAAAATCTTAAGCTAGTGGATGCTCCCCTTTTAAATAGTGTTTCTAAGTGTTCTGGTGGTGGTTGTATGAACTGGCATATCTATAATGGGTGCAAGGTCTGTGGTTCATATGGGCCCCTGGGTCCAGGGGGGGCCTACTTACCACACTCCTTTCACCCATTATATTATACTTAACGCTCCACTGGCCCAGAGCTGGCTGCAGAGCTGCAAAATTCACTGGGAAAATGCACATGCGCAATAGAGGTGTCCCCGGAAACACCTGCACAATGCCAGAGTCTACTGCACCACCACAGAGGAGGGGGCCAGATCAGACACTGCACACGTGCCCCCTCCTCTCTTATAAAGCAGCTCTGGTTATATGGAATTTAGCCAGACTTTACCTGACCAACAGCATAAACCCTGCGGCTCTCCTTTCTACTTCAATGCATCACAGAAACTGCAGATGTCGTTCATTGCTCCAATATCTGACTGCTTGGCGTAATCAATGAGTGGGCTGCAACTGAAACCACTATACTTTTTTAGGCTCTGTTCCAGGTGGTAATCTGGTTCTTTAGATGCACAGAGTTAAAGAGACAGACAAATAGTATATCAAATCAATACAATATTTCTTTATTCAAGTATGAATAAATTGATAATAAGTGTTTGAATATTATTATCTACAAACACTGTTCTTCAGTGTTTCTCAATGTCTAAATTCTGATCTCCTATATTCAGGGAAACATTGGCTTAGCTATAATCAACCCCAGAGGGGCCCACACTGCACATCCTTCACCCACATAAATATGTTTACCCCTCCAAAGTCCTTTGACAGACAGAAATTCTCAGGATAATGGCATGGCGGACATTTTCTCTGTGACTTATGCATGCGCAGTAGAGATGTCCCTGGGAACAAGGCACAGGTACCATGTTTCTGGAGACCTGCACATGCACAGTAGATTCTGGCACAAGCCAAAGTCTTCTGCGCTGCCAGAGAGGAGGGGTCATAATCATCAGGTTGGGTCACAGAATTCTAACAGAGGGGGGTGAGGGCAACAAGTCGTCTTGTGGGCTCACTGCGCTCGCCACGCTGCGGACTCTGTTGCGAGCTGCACTCGCCACAGGTTCTATCCCCACTCTATGGGTGTCGTTGACACCCACAAGTGGGAATAGTCCCTGCTAGTCGGCATGCCGATTGTCGGGATTAGGGAGGGGGGGGTGGCAGGATGTAGGTACCGGTAATATAACTAAATCCCATCAGATCCTGCTTGCAGGCCCTCTCCTCTCGTAAACCACTCCTGCAGGGAACCCTAACAGAGTAAGTTTTTCAGGTGTCCCCACAGAATACCAAGTAATATTATTAGTACCACCTGTAGATTTTTTTTAAGTGTCAATGAGTAATACATGTGCGTTCCAGCATTAAATATGGAAAAGATGAGTGTACAGTGAGTTCCCTGAGGACTAGAGTAGGAAAACACTGCTGTAAATTATAGAAGAGATTAGTCTGATCCTTAGTCAATGTATAGTACTAGTGCCAAAACCTGCAAAACACTTAAATAATTGTTGAATTAATGTTCATAGAATTAAATAAGCATCATTTTACATTACAAAATATGTTCACCTTTTCATTTATAGACTAATGTTATAGAAAATAAGTCCATTATCCTTTGCCCAGATGGCTTTTGCAGCGACAATAAATTAATATAAACAGAATTGTTATTCAGATAAATATAATACTGAATTGTTCATCACTTTAACCTAGTGGTATCAAATCTACAGTATATTAAAAAAAATTGTGTAACTGCTCTCACATAACTAATAAAACTGAATTAGCTGTTTGAACAGTAAATATCAGTGGCCGGATTCAAGGGTAAAAATAGTTTTCCAAATATGCTATTGATGCTACCACGGGGATTTGTACAGAGGCGTTCACTGATGACGTCTCTGATCTGCCACTTGTGTACAAAGATACACCATTGGACCTCTGCGTAACACTATGGTGTCTCAGATTGCCCATCACAAGTAAGCTGCTGGAGCCTTTACAGCTGCACACAAATTCTCAGTTACAGGCTCAGATATGCATACCTCCCAACATCTGGAGGCTACAACTCGGGACTCCATGCATGCCGAAGTTGCACAGCGCCGGGAAAAGGGTGTGTGGCCTTTTAAAAAGGGGGTGTGGCGTCACGTGATCGCGATCCACGCCTCCCATTTTTGTCACAGTGGGGGCACGGTCAGTGCTCGGTGAGCTGCTGGCCATGCCCCCAGTATCTCTGGCTCACTGAAATAGACGCTGTGCGCATGCGCGCAGCATCTGTTCACTGCTGTTCTGCTCTGAACTGAGCAGAGCAGCGAGTGATAGGGAGCCTCCCAACTGCCCCACCACCACCACCGCGGGACACTGTGGCCCGCGGGAGGGATAGCAGGACAGACCCAAAAAAGGGGACTGTCCAGCGAAAATCGGGACAGTTAGGAGGTATGGATATGCACCTGAGATGGCTGTGACACGCCTTCATTTTTGTAGCCATCCCCTGTTACCTCCCACAAACGTTCACTATCTGTCACGCACTTTGTGAATAAATCCTCTTCTGGCGCATGCACAGTTTAAAAAAAAAAATCTTCATTGCGTAAACATCGGCATTGTAACCACTACGGAATCAGGCAAAGTGTCTTTCTCATGTTATACAGTTTTCACAAATTATTCCTGGAATTGGAATATCCAGTAGACTATTAAAATATATTTTTTACACATAAGGGTGGTTAAAATTTTCTGTATTATTACACAAATGCATGTCCATGTCTGCTCACTAGCCATGTGATACACTAGCTTTACTGCATGCTCTGGTTTCCCTATCTCACCTGTACGTCAGAGCTGCTGTATGTCACATGCTTTTAACGGCTTGGCTTTAAGATTGTTTGTGTATCGTTTTATTTCTAAGAAACCCGTAAAGCTTGACATATTGATTATGGAAATACTTGTTAAATCACATTATAACATAAGTAATATATTTGGGTATTTTATCTAATTCAAATTAGAGACAAAAAAAAATGGTCACAAAAGTCAATTTAGAGAGGATCTGGCCATTCTTGAGGTCTTGAGGAAGTCCCGAGCTTTTACGGGACGAAATGCGTTGACATCATTCCCCTGATCATACTCACACACTGACTGATTCAAACATCTAATGCTGCTTTCAGATCGCAAATGCCGGATCCTACCCGGTAAGAGAAACGTGTCCTTACCGGGTGGGATCCGGTATTTGCTCTCCTCTGCATACATACATACATACATGGGAAATAATATTAAGGAGGTGCAAGAGCAAGGCAAAACGTCACAATGACGGGGATGAATGCTACATGCACACACACTGTTGTCGATAGAAAATATGAAGTGAATTGCTGGAGGCATGAGGACACCTAGGCCCCACGGATGAATTTAGAGGTCAGGCCGACCCTAGGCACATTATTGGCCACCAGACCGGATGCCTCAAGACCACAAAGCAGCTCCAACCTTACACTACACCTTACTCCCATCATTGATATATGTGAAAAGTTGCAATGCCAAAAAAATAATAATCATCTAGCCTTTGTCAGCCAGGTGTGCCGCCCCCCAGCATGTGCCACCCCTAGGCACGTGCCTCACATGTCTAGTGGGAAATCCGCTACTGCTAGGCCCTCTAAGGATTTTGATCATGTGAAAGGCATTTTAGATGCTTTTTTTTAATTATTATTTTTTTTATTACTCCTGCCACCAGCTGAGAATAGAATGTTACTGTATGTCACTTAAAAAAGAAAAAATGTTTTCTATTAAATAAGTGGCCTCAGTGTAACTCTTACTCATTTTCTGTCACCGAATATAGTTATTCTTTTTTAAAAGGTCCCTTTAAACAGTTGTAAGGGGCATATTTATGAAATAATATTTGCGGTATATCAGCAGCATATATATCAATTAAAAAAAAAAATCACCTGGCTGACAGGCGGTGCCACAGGTGTCAGCCCATTGGAATCTGCCTGGTTAGCAGTTCCATTTCTAGACAATATGGCTCCCAGTGCGACAGTGAACATGCGCCCCCAAAGTTATTTTAAAAAGTAGCAAATGGAGAAATATTTGCGTGTACCGAAGATGCGCGCAATAAAAAGGGTGTGTGGCCTCACAGGAAAGACTACCTTACACCCCGCTGTGCACGAGCATGACCATTCTCCTTGAAAGAAGTACTGCCAGGGAAGTAAAAGAGAAATAAATCTGCTGCAGTGAAACTGATTCTTTGAATCTACCCAATCCACCGGGTCACCATGAGTGAGTGTTAGTGTGAGTGTTAGACTAGAGCAGGGAGTGTCACACATGTCTCTCCCACGGACGTCACATGGGAGTGAGTGGAGGGACTCCCTTCAGGGTGTGTGTGCACGGGACAGACAGAGTCAGAGCAGGTTATGTGTGTGACTACACTGGCTGCAGGTGCCCAGTGCAAGAACACGGTTCGCCTGGTCCTAGAAACGGCCCTGCTAGTGAGTCCTATGGCCAGTCCACTACTGCTCATAAGTATAGTTTCTATAAATGTTTAAGCATAACCGCTTTAGGTTTTCCCTAAACAGATACACAAGATGAACTACAGCACAGTGTTGGAGAAGAAAGGTGTCATTAATTACTTTTCTTTTTTCATTAGTAAACATCACTCAGTGGGCGGGATGTACTAAAGCAAAAATGCGGTAAAACCCCCGAAAACGGGGGTTTTGCCGCATTTTCATATTTACTAACACCCTACCACTGCGTTTTTTGCGTCCAGGGTATTGCCATCTCTGGATGGCGATACCCTATAGAAGCCTATGGGCTTCTTTTCGCCGACCGCCGCAACCCGCCGACACCGCCACAAACGCCGGCCCCCTTTCCTCCCCCCCCAGCTTACCTTCCTCCAGGCTGCCCTGGACCCGGAAGGTAATCTCCTCCTCCCCCTAGCAACGCAGCCGGAAGGGGGAGAGGAGGAGGCGTCGGGTGCAGCCTGCTGCTGCTTCCCGGCGTCTAGCCAGTGTGGGGACCCCTGGGAGGTGACGGAGACCCTCCGCAGACCACCCAACAGGTATCGCGGGGGACCTTCGTCACTGCATCGCAATGTTGATCGCATATGTTAGTACATATGCGATCAACATCGCTGCGGTAACCGGCGAGGGGCGGCGATGTATCTTAATACATCCCGCCCAGTATGAGATAATAAAAGTACAAATGAAACTATGTAGATCTGCTGCAATTTTAATGTCAAATGTAGATTTTTAGACCAAATTGGCCCAAAATGAATTAGAACAACCAGTATTTTAGGTGACTGTTGATTTATGATAAGATGTCACTTGCTTTAAAAATTATTCCTCACTTACAGTAATATGGGCTCTTGGTCTGAATACTCCATTGTAATCACAATTTGTGGCTAAATTAGACCATGGTGTTTTATGGTTTTCTAATGCCTGTCCACTTTCCTTTCATCACACTCCCTCCTCCAGTGTTTTAGGGGTCTATGTACCAAGCCTTATGTCAGCGTCCAGATTCTCACCTCCGGCCGGGGGAACCGGGTCTCACTGCTACGACGGGTGGTAGGGCTGCCGCACCGGGATGCTGCTGCGGCGCGGGCCTCTGGCGTGTCTGTCCGGCGCCTGGGGGCCGGCGGCTGGGGACCTGAGGCGCCATGTAGGGAGCTGCTGCAGAGGGCTCTGGTGGGGAGTGTGGCTTCCGGGAGGCAGAGAGTTCAGTCTGCATACTGACTCCCTGTATTGGTGTGTGTGTCCTCTCTGCTGGGGGCCACCATATTCGAGACCAAGGAAGCCAATTAGTCCTATTCTGTGTCCAGCCAATCCAGGGCTGGCTTCCCTTACAAAAGGGGGCTAGCCCAGAGTAAGAGTTCATTCCTTAAGGCAGAGTTCTTCGGCCTCGTCTTTCAAGCCGCAGTTCATCATTCCGCAGCTCGTTCTCTCCAGCCATGTCTTTCAAGCCGCAGTTCATCATCCCTTAGCTCGTTCTCTCCAGCCACGTCTTTCAAGCGACAGTTCATCATTCCGCAGCTCGTTCTCTCCAGGCACGTCTTTCAAGCCACAGTTGATCAGTCCGCAGTTCATTCTTGTCTGCCACTTCTTTCAAGCCACACTTCATAACTCCACAATTCTTTCTCTTCAGCCTCGTCTTTCTAACCGCAGTCACAAGCCCACAGTTCTTTTCTTCAGTCTTGTTTCTTCAACTACGACTCATTGACTCCTAGCTCAGTCTACGTCTTCCATTGGCCTTTGTCCCATGAGAAGTAACTATATCCAGCCCCCTCGTCTTCTTCATCCACAGGCAGTTGCTTCCTCGGGCAAGTCTCAGTCGCCGGATCCTCAATTCCAGCCGAGCGTGACAGTAAGCACTGGCCCCATGGATCCGATGGGTGATCAGGCTTCAGGAGGCGATGCCACGGCGGATATTTTGTCACGCTTGAGTAAGCAGGAGGCTACCCAATCCCAAATTGTGCAGTTCATGCAGAGTATGTCCGATCGCCTGGATTTTCTCCATGCAGCCATGGCGGCACCTCAAGTTTCTACGGCCACTCCTGTATTAGCGTCTCCAGCTCCAATTTCTACTGTACCAGTCTCTATTCCTTGATTGCATTTGCCACAACCCAGCAAATTTGATGGGAATACGAAACAATGCCGTAGATTTCTTAACCAGTGCAAAATCCAGTTCGAGCTGCAATCTGCCAATTTCCCATCGGCACGGACCAAGATAGCCTACATAATTTCCCTTCTCACAGGACAAGCCTTGGAATGGGCTTCACAGTTGTGGGAGAGAGTGGATCCTATCCTCTCAAATTATCCAGAATTCGTGAAAACTTTTCGTAAAATCTTTGACGAGCAAGGTAGGACTACGGCCGCTTCACTGGAGATCCTGCACCTACGTCAGGGCACTCGTGCTGTCAGCCAGTATGTGATCCAGTTCCGCACTCTCTCTCCTCAGAGCTAAAATGGAATGAAGAAGCCCTAATTGCAGCTTTCTGAAACGGCCTCTTCGATAAGATCAAGGATGACCTGACGACTCAGGATGTACCCGACAAATTGGATAGACTAATCTCCCTCTGCAATAAATTAGATTTAAGATACAGAGAACGTTGCCTGGAGAAAGCAAGGTCGGATTGTCCCAAGCCTCGGGTCAATCTTCCTCCCCGGCCGCCGTCTCCATCAACAGAGGAACCTATGCAGATCAATCGTTCTCATCTCACCAGCGAGGAACGACAGAGACGGCGACAAGGAAACTTGTGTATGTATTGTGGCGCATCTGATCACTTTGTGAAATACTGCAGTCAACGTCTGGGAAACGCCCACTCCTAGCTTGTTCCGGAGAGGTTAAGCTAGGAGAGTCCCCAGAATTACTTATTAAGAAAGAGTCTGTTTTGTTAACTCATTTGGAGCTTCCTTCCTCCCTCTTCCTCATTCCTGCACTACTCGATTCCAGAGCCGCTGAAAGCTTCATTACATCAGCTCTGGTTAAGCGGTCTGGAATACCAATGGTCCGTTTGGATTGAATTATTTCTGTTACTGCGGTGGATGGTAGTTATATTCCTGAAGGGATTATTTCTTCCGTACTATGGGGGGTCATTCCGAGTTGTTCGCACGCAAGCTGCTTTTAGCAGCTTTACACACGCTAAGCCGCCGCCTATTGGGAGTGACTCTTAGCTTCTTAAAATTGCGAACGAAAGATTCTCTAAATTGCGACCACACACCTCTTAGCAGTTTCTGAGTAGCTCCAGACTTACTCCGCATCTGCGATCAGTTCAGTGCTTGTCGTTCCTGGTTTGACGTCACAAACACACCCAGCTGTCACAACTGAGGGCCTGAGCTGACGGGAGGCAGCCTCAGTTGTAGGGGCTGAGATGTAACGGAACCTGGGAGGTTGTATCAGACCCCTAGACATGTAAGTAACATGTAGAATAACTGCCCGAAGGCGTGACCACGACAACCAGGATAAAAGTCAATGATGTTTATTATGACATACTCCGTAACACAGCAGCAAATAAGTAAACATAAAACTCAGCAGGGAAATAATACAGTTCCTGGGTACTACAGGGTGGCAAGGGCCACAGGGCTCTGGTAGTATGAGATAGTTCTTAATAATCTTCTAGGTGGAAAGTCCTTACCAGGCCCGACTGTAGCAATGGAAATAGCCCAGGATCGTACCAGCTGGTGTTCCAGGAAAAGCTGGACTGCTGTGGGTAAAACGGCTGCTGTGGATACTGGCTGAAACCAGACTGATGTTGACACGGAGTGAATACTGGCTGGAACCAGTTAAATAATAAATGTAGCTTGAGAGCGGTGAAATAATAATACCGGTGATAAATGGTAATCTGTAGAAAAGGGTACCGGCACTTTAAGAAGAGCTGATCTCTGCTGGAAGCTGATTGCTGTAAGCAGGTGGATCTGTAGCTGGAAGCAGATGAATCCAAATGGATAGGAGAGTCAGGCTACACCGCAGGTGGAATGCTGGTGCGGGTCTCTTTAGTGGAGGTTTGGAGATAGGAACTGGAACCTGGAAAACAACCACAGGAGAGAGACAAACTGGAACTAGGTTTGACAACCAAAGCACTGACGCCTTCCTTGCTCAGGCACAGAATACTTATACCTGCAGCAAGGAAGGGATTGGCTAGGCAATTATGCAGATTTACAATGGTAACAACAGATTGGTGGAAATGAACAGGTGACAGAATCCAAGATGGCTGCGCCCATGCAGACACTTGGAGGGAAGTTTGGTTTGTAATCCATGTGGGAATTAAAACAGTAATGGCGGCGCCGGCCACAGGAGACAGGAGACGCCAGACTGATAAGTGCACACTTAACCACGCGGGCACAGCGGAGGCCGCGGCTGACGTAATCACCACTCTGACACTCTGCATGCAGAAACTCAGGAACAGCGGCGGAGGCCGCGGGAGACGCCATTCCGGATGTTACAGGTGTTGCGGTGACCGCGTCTCAGAGTGACAGGAGAGGAGGCAGGAATGTGGACATCAGTATGACAGATGGGATCCGGTCCTGGAACGCTGAGCCAGCCTTAGAAGGCATCTGAAGGGTAAGTAATGGCGTCCAGATACCCGGATCGTGACAGCACCCCCCCCTTTAGGAGTGGCCCCAGGACACTTCTTTGGCTTTTGAGGAAACTTGGAATGGAATCTCCGGACCAAGGCAGGAGCATGGACATCAGAAGCATTGGTCCATGAGCGTTCCTCAGGGCCGTAACCCTTCCAGTCAATAAGATACTGTAGTTGACCGTAACGGTGACGTGAGTCCAGGATCTTGGCCACTTCATACTCAACGCCTCGTTGAGTTTGGACTTTCGGAGTTGGAGGAAGTGAGGAATGTAACCGATTCAGGATCAGCGGTTTCAACAGGGAAACATGGAATGTCCTGGGTATTTTTAAGAAGGGAGGTAACTGAAGTCTGTAAGCAACAGGATTGATGACTTGCTCAATTTTGAAAGGACCAATGTAACAAGGTGCAAACTTCATACTGGGAACTCTTAACCTCAAATTCTTCGTGGATAACCATACCCGATCACCCACCTTGAGAGCAGGAACCGCTCTACGCTTCTTGTCCGCAAACTTCTTATACCTGAACGATGCCTTGAGCAGAGCTGCTCGTACACTCTTCCAGTTGTTTGCAAACTGATGCAAGGTGATATCCACTGCTGGAACAGAAGTTGCTGGGAGCGGTTGGAATTCAGGGACTTTAGGGTGGAATCCAAAGTTGGTGAAGAATGGTGTTGAAGAAGATGAGGAATGGTACTGATTGTTATGACAGAACTCGGCCCAGGGAAGTAATTGAACCCAGTCATCTTGAGAGGAAGACACATAGATGCGGAGGAAGGCCTCCAAGTCCTGATTCACCCTCTCAGTTTGACCATTGGTCTGAGGATGGTAAGCCGTGGAAAACTTTAGTTTGACTTGGAGGACTTGACATAAACTTCGCCAGAATTTGGCTGTGAATTGAACTCCTCGATCTGAGATAATTTCTTCAGGCAGACTGTGGAGTCGGAAGATCTCTTGTATGAACACTTGAGCCAACTTGGAAGCTGACGGAAGACCGGTGAGAGGAATGAAGTGTGCCATCTTGGTGAACCGGTCAACTACCACCCAGATGGTATTGAACTTGTTGCACATGGGTAAGTCTGTAATGAAATCCATCGACAAATGGGTCCATGGTCGACGGGGAACGGATAGTGGAACCAGTTGCCCCGCAGGCGACTGGCGGGATACTTTATGTTGGGCACACTTTGGGCAAGATGCAATAAACTCCATGACGTCCTTTCTCAGAATTGGCCACCAATAGGACCTAGAGATAAACTCCAGGGTTTTTTGGATACCTGTATGTCCGGCAAAACGGGAAGCATGGGCCCAATGCATGAGCTTCTTCCTCAGTACCGGCTTCACAAAACTTTTCCCTAGTGGGGGCGTAGAGTCCATCCCTACCGTGGAGAATGCCAACGGATTGATAATAGGATGCTTGTCTGAAGACTCTGACTCATTTTCTTGCTCCCATGAGCCGGAAAGGGCATCGGCCTTGCGATTCTGAGAGCCCGGACAGAACTGGAGTTTAAAGTCGAACCTGGAAAAGAAAAGTGCCCATCTGGCCTGACGAGGGTTGAGACATTGTGCGCCTTTCAGATATAAAAGGTTCTTGTGGTCTGTAAGTATGGTGATTGAATGAGAAGCTCCCTCCAACAGATATCTCCACTCCTCTAGAGCGAGCTTGATGGCTAGCAACTCCTGGTCGCCAATGGCATAGTTACGCTCCGCTGGGGAGAACTTCCGGGAGAAGAAACTGCAAGGATGTAAATGGCCATCTTTAGCCCTCTGAGATAACACCGCTCCTACTCCAACGGAGGAGGCATCCACCTCTAAGATGAAAGGAGAGTCGATGTCGGGCTGTTTCAGAACTGGTGCAGAGATGAACCGTTGTTTTAAGAGATGAAAAGCTTGCGTAGCTTCTTCAGACCACTTGGACGGGTTAGCACCCTTTTTAGTTAAAGCAGTAATAGGCGCCACAATGGTGGAAAAGTCTCGTATAAACTTTCTGTAATAATTGGCGAACCCTAAGAACCTCTGGACCCCTTTGAGGGTTAAGGGTATCGGCCAATTCTGGATTGCTTGTAGTTTCTCAGGATCCATCTCTAGTCCGGAACCGGACACAATGTAACCTAGAAACGGAATGGACTTGACTTCAAAGACGCATTTCTCTAATTTGCAATAGAGATGATTGACACGGAGACGGGACAGAACCTCTTTTACCCAAAAACGATGTTCCTCTAAATTGTTGGCAAAAATGAGGATATCATCTAGATAGACCACGACATGACGGTATAAAATGTCTCTGAAGATCTCATTGACAAAATGCTGGAAGACAGCTGGAGCATTGCTCAATCCGAAGGGCATGACGAGGTACTCATAATGTCCGTCACGGGTGTTAAAGGCGGTCTTCCACTCGTCACCCTCACGGGTCCGGATGAGATTGTATGCACCTCTCAAGTCCAGCTTTGTGAAGATGGTAGCTCCGCTAACTCTATCAAAGAGCTCAGTAATCAGGGGTAGTGGATAGCGGTTCTTGATGGTAATGTCGTTCAGACCTCTGTAGTCAATGCACGGCCGCAGACCACCATCTTTTTTCTTTACGAAAAAGAAGCCTGCGCCGGCTGGAGAAGGGGAAGGTCGAATGAACCCTTTTGCTAGGTTCTCTTTAATGTATTCCTCCATAGAATGCGTCTCAGGCAGAGACAACGGGTAAGTTCGGCCTCGAGGTGGAACCTTCCCTGGAACGAGATCAATCGGGCAGTCCCATTCTCTATGAGGAGGAAGGATATCAGCAGAAGCCTTACTGAACACATCCGTGAAATCTTGATATGGAGGAGGTGGAACATCAGACGACCTGGGGGAGGAAGAACAGACAGGCAATACTTTAAACAAACATGTCTCAGCACAGGAGGGACCCCATGCCAGAATCTGCGTAGTCGTCCAATCAATAGATGGATTGTGAAGACGGAGCCATGGAAGGCCCAGGACCACAGGATGTGTGGCTCTTGGAATCACTAAAAAAGAAATAAATTCGGAATGTAGAACTCCCACTCTCAGACGAACTGGTAGAGTCCTTAGGGAAATAACTGCATCAAAAATCTTGCTGCCATCCACGGCAGTTAAGGAGATGGACGAAGGAAGTCTCTCGGTGGGTAGGGACCACCGTTTAACATAGGCTTCGGTAATAAAGTTCCCAGCTGCTCCGGAATCAAGGAGGGCAATGATGTTCCGATAACGTTGAGCAATTTGGAGCGACACTGGGAGATTACAATCATGAGGAGATGGAGAGAAGATCATTATTCCTAGCCGGCCCTCTCCTGGGCGAGCTAGGGTTTGGAGTTTTCCCGGACGTTCGGGACAGGCATTGATGGTGTGAGACGGAGCTGCACAGTAAAGACAAAGAGACTCAGAGAGACGTCTTCGGCGCTCAGCAGGAGTTAAATGGGAATGGCCAATTTGCATGGGCTCGTCTTTAGATGGTGACAGTTGGCGAGGAGGAGGAGCAGAAGATTTTGGAGCAGATGATCTACCACGCTCAGTTGCTCTCTCTCTGAAACGTAAATCAACTTTCGTGCAGAGTGAGATTAGCTCATCTAACTTGGAAGGTAAGTCTCTGGTAGCTAACTCATCTTTAATACGCTCAGATAAGCCATGCCAGAATGCAGCATACAGGGCCTCGTCGTTCCATGCCAGTTCGGATGCCAGGATCTGGAACTGTATAAGATATTGTCCTACAGTACGTGATCCCTGGCGTAAACGGAGAATCTCAGATGAAGCTGAAGTTACCCGGCCTGGCTCGTCGAAGATACGCCTGAATGTTGACACGAATGCAGTGTAGGAGGATAGCAGGGTGTCGGACCTCTCCCATAACGGTGATGCCCAATCAAGGGCTGAGCCACTGAGAAGAGAGATAATGTAGGCAATTTTTGTACGGTCACTGGGAAAATTGCCAAGTTGTAGCTCAAACTGAATCTCACACTGGTTGAGAAATCCCCTGCAGAATCTTGGAGATCCGTCAAATTTTGCTGGCGTTGGAAGATGAAGACGTGGAGCAGAAATGGGTAAGGTGGGTGGGGTTATAGCTGGAGTCACTGTGGTTGATGCCTGAATCCACGCCAAGCAAGATGGGCTCTCTTCTTTACCCGTTTTAGATTTAAACTCAGCTACCGGTAAGGTTCACTTAACTGGAAAGCCGATTCCCTGTCTCGTTCTCTTAGTTCAGAAGAATCCACCGATCATTCAGGAGGACAGTTCATCCTGGATCCCACCTCTTTCTCAGCAACCCGTACGTCTCCGCTTTCCCACTTGGAAGGACTTTTGTTGCTCCCAACCTTTAAAAGAAACTCCTTACATGGGCTCATACCTCACCCTTTATGGATCATGCAGGAGGTCTCAAAACTCTTAAGTTCATCCAGCGCTCCTACTGGTGGCCTCACCTCAAAACAGATGTACAAGAGTTCATAGCTGCCTGTCCAAAGTGTGCCCAGCATAAAAGTCCAAAAGGCTCCCCATCAGGTTTACTTCACCCACTACCTGTGCCACAAAAAACATGGACTCGCATCTCTATGGACTTTATAACCGATTTACCTGTTTCTGGAGGACGGAATTCCTTCTGGGTCATAGTTGATCGGTCCTCTAAGATGGCACACTTTGTACCTCTTTCTGGTCTCCTATCTGCGTCCCAGTTGGCGAAGTTGTTCATTGCAGAGATTTTTCGACTTCATGGTTTACCGCAAGAGATTGTGGGGGTCATTCCGAGTTGATCGCTAGCTGCATTCGTTCGCTGTGCAGCGATGAGGCAAAAAAATGGCACTTCTGCACATGCGTATGCGGCGCAATGTACTATTACAACGGCCGATATGGTTTCACACAGGGTCTAGCGAAGCTTTTCAGTCGCACTGCTGACTGCAGAGTGATCGACATGAAGTGGGCGTTTCTTGGTGGCGACTGACCATTTTCAGGGAGTATTCGTAAAAACGCAGGCGTGCCAGGAAAAATGGAGGCATTGCTGGGCGAACGCAGGGCGTGTTTTTGACGTCAAAACAGGAAATTAATAGTCTGAAGTGATCGCAAGCGCTGAGTAGGTTTTGAGCTACTCAGAAAGTGCACAAAAAAAAATTGTAGCCGCTCTGCAATCCTTTCGTTCGCACTTCTGGTAAGCTAAAATACACTCACAGTGGGTGGCGGCATAGCGTTTGCACGGCTGCTAAAAACTGCTAGCAATCGAACAACTCGGAATGATCCCCCGTGTCAGATTGGGGTCCGCAGTTTGTGGCTAAGTTCTGGAGGTCCGTGTGTTCTGCCCTTGGTGTGAAACTGAACTTCTCCTCAGCCTATCATCCCCAGACAGATGGCCAAACGGAAAGAGTGAATTAAGACTTGTAAACTTTTAGCAGTTATTCATGTCCTCTTCTCAAGACGACTGGCTGGACTATCTTCCATTTGCGGAATTTGCCCATAACAACCTCTATCATTCTGCTACTCGGTCTACTCCATTTTACATAAACTACAGTTACCATCCAAGAGTTCCTGACTTTCAACATCTACCCACACTTGAGGTTCCTGCCACAGAGTTAGCACTTCAGCAGTTTACCAAAACTTGGAAACAGGTTCATGAGGCCTTGCTTAGGACCTCCAAGAGATATAAAACCTATGCAGATTTGAAACAAAAGGCTATCCCAAGTCTTAAGGTGGGAGACCAAGTCTGGATAGCCACTCGAAACTTAAGACTCAAAGTACCCTCTAAGAAATTTGCACCAAGGTTCATTGGCCCATATCCTATAGAGAGAGTGCTTAACCCAGTTTCGTACAAGGTGAAGTTTCCTCCCTATTTGAAGATTCCTAATGCTTTCCATATTTCTCTGTTAAAGCCTCAAGTTCTGAATCGATTTCGGGCTGCACTTCCTAAATCTCCCAAGGTTCAAGTCACTCAAAATGAGGAATTTGAAGTTCACAGGATTCTCGATTCCCATAAAAGGTATGGTCGTCTCCAATATCTTATCGATTGGAAGGGATATGGTCCGGAGGAGAGGTCCTGGGTTTCCGCGGAGGATGTCCATGGTCCAAGCTTAGTCCGCACCTTTCATGCCAAGAATCCAACCAAAGCACATGGATGTTCGGAGTCCACCCTGAAAAGGTGGTACTGTCAGTGTCCGGATTCTCATTTCCGGCCGGGGGTCCCAAGTCTTGCCACTCCGACGGGTTGTAGGGCTGCGGCGCCGGGATGCTGCTGTGGTGTAGGAATCTGGTGCATCTGTCCGGCGCCTGGGGGCTGGGGACCTGAGGCGCTGTGCAGGGAGCTGCTGCGGCAGAGGGCTCTGGTGGAGAGTGCGGCTTCCGGGAGGCAGGGAGTTCAGTCTGCATACTGACTCCCTGTATTGGTGTGTGTGTCCTCTCTGCTAGGGGCCGCCATATTGGAGACCAAGGAAGCCAATTAGTCCCATTCTGTGTCCAACCAATCCACGCCTGGCTTCCCTTACAAAAGGGGGCTAGCCCAGAGTAAGAGTGCCAGTGCTTCAAGTTGCTTACTTGTGTAAGGTGCTCTAGCTCTGTGCTTCCAGGTTGCTTCAGGTTGTTCAAGGGGTGCCCTGGTTCCAGCTACTATCTTTTGCTGCAGCAGTCCTATTGCCTCCAGCCCGCCTCCTCTCGTAGAGTGTCCACCAGGACTACAAGTCTCAGAGGAATCCCGGCCGCTACGGGACCTCCGTAGTCTTCAATTCCTTAAGGCAGAGCTCTTCGGCCTCATTTTTCAGGCCACAGTTCATCATTCCGCAGCTCGTTCTCTCCAGCCACGTCTTTCAAGCCACAGTTCATCATTCCACAGCTCATTCTCTCCAGCCACGTCTTTCAAGCCACAGTTCATCATTCTGCAGTTCATTCTTGTCAGCCACTTCTTTCAAGCCACAGTTCATAACTCCGCAATTTTTTCTCTTCAGCCTCATCTTTCTAAATGCAGTCACAAGCCTGCAGTTCTTTTCTTCAGTCTAGTTTCTTCAACTACGACTCATTGACTCCTAGCTCAGTCTACGTCTTCCATTGGCCTTTGTCCCATCAGAAGTAACTATATCCAATTAGTCCTATTATGTGCCCAGCCAATCCAGGGCTGGCTTCCCTTACAAAAGGGGGCTAGCCCAGAGTAAGAGTGCCAGTGCTTCAAGTTGCTTACTTGTGTAAGGTGCTCTAGCTCTGTGCTTCCAGGTTGCTTCAGGTTGTTCAAGGGGTGCCCTGGTTCCGGCTAATATCTTTCGCTGCAGCAGTCCTATTGCCTCCAGTCCACCTCTTCTCGTAGAGTGTCCACCGAGACTCCAAGTCACAGAGGAATCCTGTCCGCTACGGGACCTCCGTAGTCTTCATTCCTTAAGGCAGAGTTCTTCGGCCTCGTCTTTCAAGCCGCAGTTCATCATTCCGCAGCTCGTTCTCTCCATCCAAGTCTTTCAAGCCGCAGTTCATCATCCCGTAGCTCGTTCTCTCCAGCCACGTCTTTCAAGCCACAGTTCATCATTCCGCAGCTCGTTCTCTCCAGCCACGTCTTTCAAGCCACAGTTGATCAGTCCGCAGTTCATTCTTGTCTGCCACTTCTTTCAAGCCACACTTCATAACTCCAGAATTCTTTCTCTTCAGCCTCGTCTTTCTAACCGCAGTCACAAGCCCGCAGTTCTTTTCGTCAGTCTTGTTTCTTCAACTACTACTCATTGGCTCCTAGCTCAGTCTACGTCTTCCATTGGCCTTTGTCTCACGAGAAGGAACTATATCCACTCGTCTTCTTCATCCACAGGTCGTTGCTTCCTCGGCAAGTCGCAGTCGCCGGATCCCCAGTTCCAGCCGTCTCCTACTGTCTCTCTTCTACCTTTGCTGGATGTCAACACTCTAATGCTCAACAAATCTAAGATTGAGTTTATTGTCATTCCCCCTTCAAGGCTCTTTTCCCTCTCACTTTACTCTTCTATTACTACTGTAGCACTATCTTCTTGCCTGTCCCTCAAGTCCACTGCATCTGTGTCACCCTTAACTCATCCCTCTCCTTCATCTCCCACGTTCTTTCTGTCTCCAAAACCTGCCACTATCACCTCAACTACATGTCAGTTAGACCTTTCCTCTCCGTAGAGGCTACTAAATTTCTTGTTCATGACATGGTTACCTTTTGTCGGGATTACTTTAACCTTTTTCAGTACTCTCAGGTCTTCCATTTTTCCACTTTTACTCTCTTAAATCTATCCTTAATGCTGCTGCTCATATCATCTAACTTTCTAAATGTTTTGATTCAACTTCTCCCCTTCAGCTCCTTCACTGGCTCCACTTCCCATACAGATTTCAATGTACAACGCCTTATCCTCACTACTTACTCTTTCCTCCCTCCTCATCTCTTGCCAGTTCACCTCCCAGTTTTCCCCAGCCACAGGGGGATATCCAATTACCGGTGAATTAATATTGGGTACGAAAAACAGCCGTTTTTTTCTGACTTATTTCCAATGTTTCACCGATTTATTTTTTACAGACTATCCAATATGGATTGCCCGTAAAAAAAAAAAATCCGACCTCCCGAAAACACACAGGTTCAGTGAAACCTGTAGGTTTTCGGTAGAAACAGCCACGTTTTCTCATGAAAATGGGTCTGTTTCCGGGAATTTTGTTTTGCCTGCCTGAGTACTGTAAATTACCGGGGCTAATTGGATATCCTCCATAGACTGTTTGTTATGAGATGCGGCCTCCACCCTCAATATTCTCAACCTGCACTGTTCTTGTCTCCAGTATGTTCCCCTCACAGTCAACGACCCTGATTATTACTGTCCACCCTTCTCACGGCACAGGTTCACTGAGTGATACCTTAAACAACTGTCTGTCATTTTGTTGTATCATTGAGCCTGATTCAGATTCTGATGCAAGTAATACATTAGATGCAAGTGCTCAATAGTTTCCTTATACGCATGCGTCCAGGATGCACTTCGTTTTTGTCTGATGGTCACTGCCAGCAGGCACAGATCAGAATTGTATGGATATTCATGCAGTTTCGATAGGTGATCCTTGACAGAGGCGGAGGGGGGGATGGAGACAGCAAGCATGTCTGGGTCGTGTCGTGGAAATGCAGTTCCTCTGACCCCAACACAAGATTCCAGTGGACATTGGGACTAATTCAGAGTTGGGAAGGGGGGGGGGGGGGGGGCAGATATAACATTTGCAGAGAGAGCTAGTTTTGGGTGGGTTATTCTGTTTCTGTGCAGGGTAAAAACTGGCTGCTTTATTTTTACACTGCAATTTAGATTATATCTGCCCCCCCCCTGCAGTGCACATGGTTTTTCCCAACTGTTAACAAATTTGCTGCTGCGTTCAGCTGTGATTTACCCCCATTATGAACAACCCCAGAGAATTAGAGATGCTGCCAGAGTGTGTCTGAAAAAACTGCCTGTCGGCTGCAGCATTAATAATTTCACAGTAATGGATGCAAAAATAGACGCAGCCACTACTACTTAGCATCCACCTCTGAATTAGGCCCATTAGCTGACAATTTGACTTTTGCCCCTATACAGTCTGACCTTTTTTATATTATATTGTATTTGTTTATACTATTATAATTCGCCCTCTATGATGTAGCACCATACAGGGATGATGATGATGTTGATAATAATGATCCTGACATTTAGACCTATTTGTTTTGTTTTTATATTCTCTCATCACCACATCCATATTAACTAATTTCTAATGCCATTTGCTTATGTTTTCTTTTAGAAAATCCGTAATGGTCATTTACAGTATATTGTTCTTTTTAATCCCATTAAGTTAATTAATATTTATTTTATAAACATAACTTATATCAGTCAAGATGTTTCAGATACATGCATAAAAACAGTTCTTGTGGATATATCTTTGTTTCAAATTATTGGCTCCACATTGTTCTTGAGTTTGGATTCTACTTCATCATACCTCCTGACAATCCCGGCTTTGGTGGAACAATCCTGCTTTTCCAGCACTGCCCTACCATCCCACCAGCGTGCTGCAGTGAATTAAAGACAGACACACAAAGTTAGTTGACAGTAGCCATGTTGTGTAAGGATGGCTTGCCAGCAACATGGCAGCAACATGCTGTCACCAAATATAACATCTAACTTTCTTTAAAATATTATAATGTACCTGAAAGGTTAGTGTATTTCAGAGTCTTTCTTACAGTTGTGACGTTAACTCTGGGGGAAAAAAAAGGTTCAATGTGGTCTATGTACCTCTAAAGGGTAATAATGTGCTATACTGAGGGTTTCCATGGTGGGTATGTTGGTCCAGTATAATATCATGCTTCGTGCTCTTGTTGTGACAAGCTGTTTCCTTGACATATGGGGCTGAATTCAAATGTGGTTCTAGTTGCTATCACTGCTTCTAAAAGCAGATGCCTCCTACAGCAGTAGTGATGTCACCTACATCCCAGTACGCACTACGCAGCATCAGATCACTCAGTCACCATCAAGAGTCTTATGGGACCTATGATACCTCACAAGCCACTCATCGCAAAGGCCAGGAAATCTCTCTCCTAGGACGAACATTCCTCACCTCTTCCCACCCCCTAAATGGTGGAGACACGCCTCCATTTTCACAAACAGAGGCTGTCCCTACCCCCTGAATGGAAGCAGACTGTCAATCACTAAACATCGGTACTTTGCGCATGACAGAGTTCTATCAACTGCACCTGAATGACCCCTCAGGTGCTGTACTGGACTAGTCATCATGCCCCCTATTGATGCATTCCTACAATGTTATATAAGTTTTTTGGGGTCTGCATTGTTACTACTAGAGTATTTGCATACAGTAGGTTATCCACTATCTTGATGGCTGATTCAGCTTTGTTATTTAACTTTGGGTGACGAGGATGATGCAAACTGCTTAAACTTGTCACATACAAATCCGGTGTCTGAAATCACTCAATCATACAGCACATGGCATGCCTTCAATACTTTATTGATTTCTTTGAAGACAAGTCTGGGGTTGCTGGATTTCCAAAAAATCAAAGTAGTATAAACTAACAACAGGAATTCTTTGCCTGCATATAAACGTATCAGTACCTTATGTGAATCATAGTTTCCCAAAATGTGCATATTTGTTGCATGCTACACAGTTTTGTCAAAGTCTTTTGTCTCACTTTTCATGATTGATGATATGACCCTTGACGTATTCTTGCCTACTCTCTGAAATGAGACACCCTTCTGGTTACAGTCCGTTTTCCCTGTGAAGTGGATTTGGGCATGATGACATGATGTGCAGCAAATGACCTGTTCATGGTCCTCTCCCTGGTGTGTTGTGTTACAAATTATAGCATTTTGCAGTGGGGAGCAAATCATGTTACCATGCTCCATGCACTTTCCCCTTAAACCTCACTTTTGTCATCTTCTTAAAAGTCATCAATCATGTCGTGGACCCTTATATACAGTAGAGTGCCATTCTGTATGATGCAATCATTAATTTGTGGCTCTGTTTGAACTGTGCAGTGTCAGTCTGTACTTGCTGAGAGTATCACTACTGCACATCTTGGGGCCTGGCATGTAGATGACACGGAGGTTGTAATGTTACAGTATAATGTTAATCTCATGGTCTGTAGTTGCTTTGGTGCACACAGTAGAGGCTAAAATGCTTAGCATGGCAACACAGTTCTGTTTCTTTCTCCAAGTCGTTTTTCAAATCTTCAGAGGACAGGATATAGCCATGAATATGATCTTCTTTCAGCTTAAATTGCAGTTAATTTAAACTGAGTGTGAGTTTTATTTGCAAAAATCCGTCAGCGTTAGAAATTCGTGATCATGATCAGCCTTCTCTTCCTTGCCTGTCTCACTGTAGCCATCCACAGGAATATAATTTGCTATTGGCTACATGCCACTGGTCCCAGATAAGAGGTCATATTGCTTTTCCTGGCAGATCTCAGTTGGAGGGATAGTCTAGGCCAAGCATTCCCAACCACGGTCCTCAAGGCACACCAACAGTGCAGGTTTTAGTGATATCCAGGCTTCAGCACAGATAGTTAAATCAAAATAACTGAGGTACTAATTAAGTCACCTGTGTTCAAGCCTGGATATCACTAAAACCAGGACTGTTAGTGTGCCTTGAGGACCGTGGTTGGGAAACACTGGTCTAGGCCATCTTTTCATATAGCAGTGATGATATCGCTGCTTTCTCTGTTCAGCTCACATTTGCATCCTACACTGTGGGCATGACGATCTCCACAGTCTTGTTTTAGGAATTTTCGATCAATGCAGAGCCTAATATTCTAAGGCTTCACAACAGTGTCCATGTTGCTTATCCAGTCAGTTGGTCACAGGTGTAACAGCTTTTGGCTTGTTAGCAATGGGCACATTGTGTGGGGCACACAGAAATGGTGGAACACTTGGGTCAAGGTTGAAATGTTCTTCTATTGGGAATGACTCAACTGGCATCTTGGACACATCATCATAAATATTTATTAACTGCTCTTTTATCAGTGGTCCTGAAAGATAATGTTGCATCTTGTGTAGCTCAGCCAATATAGTGAATGGCATCAACCCCAGAGGCATATGTAGAAATTACCATCAATGTTTCTGTGATTCTACCTTCTCAAAGGTATGTGTGTACATCCGCAAATGGTGCTGTTCAAATTATTTTATCAGCTTTTACAGTTTCAAGTTGTTATAACTTAGCTGTAGTGCACTTTGCTAGGTACTATTTTCATCTGATCTATAAACTCATCACATCACATGTAGCATCTTATTCTGACTGGTAAGGTTTCCTCTTATTGTTCAATCTGAGATGTGCAGACCACTTTTATACTGCTTATTACTGCTTATACAGTAGTGCCTATATGCATTGAGTTGAGTAAATCATCGCATGTAGTGGTCTTGTTTCTTTTAATGTGAGTTCTTTACCTGCTGAATTTAATATTTTGCTAGACAAGAACACTTTATCAAAGTGATTTGTAATGTCACAAGAGCTACATGAGTTCCCAAAAGCTGGGTACTGCTCTTTCCCTGCCCTTTTGCATATTGTATGTTTGGGTGCTAGCAGTCTCTCATGCTGCTTCTGATACTATCTATCCAGGGCCGGTGCAAGGTTTCTCAACACCCTAGGCAAAACTTCTGCCTACTGCCCGCCAGCCCGCCCCCCCCCCCTCCCTCCCTCCCTCACTCCCTCCCTCCCCTCCCAATACCCTCTTTCCATCTAGGAAAGGTGAGAGGGGTGAGTCATGGTGTGTGAGGGTTGGTTGTAAGACAGAATGGGGAGGAGAGAGAGAAAAAGAGGGTTTCAGGGAGAGAGAAAAAGAGGGGGGAGCAAGGGAGAGAGAGGGGGGGGGGATGAGTGAGAGAGACTGTATCAGGGAGAAAGAGAACAGTGAGATAATGAAAGAGGGTGTCAGAGATAGAGAGAGAGGAAGAAAGAAAGAAACGAAGAGCGAGAGAGAGAGAGGGTATCAGGGAGAGAGAGGGTGTCAACCAAGGAGAGGGGAGGTTTTGGGAAACAGTCAGCGAGCACAGCAATTTAAGTCAAAGTAGTTAGAGAGGGGTCAAAGAACAGTCCACATCAAAATGACATCAAATAACTAGCGTATATTTCATATAGCAGGTGGAGGTATGCCCAGAGAATAAATATAGTCTTAACAGAAAAATGACAGAAAGAAACTCTTTTGTTGTGCACTCTTGTCTATGAAAAAATTGAAATAGTTAAAACTTAACTTTTATTAGTTAGAATTAGAATAGATATATGATAGCTCTCAGATAAATTTCACATCGGGCATAACACAAGAAAGAAATTTAAAAAGCCAAGCCAGCAAGGTCAATTCTAACTGCAGTTGGTAATATTATCATTCGCTTACAATTGTTCCTGGACTGTGGCACTAATTTTGGGGATGAACTGGCTCTTTTGAGTACTGGCCAACAGTATACAATCCATATTAAGTATATGGGACTTTCTCAACTTTTCTCTGACGTCCTAGTGGATGCTGGGAACTCCGTAAGGACCATGGGGAATAGCGGCTCCGCAGGAGACTGGGCACAAAAGTAAAAGCTTTAGGACTACCTGGTGTGCACTGGCTCCTCCCCCTATGACCCTCCTCCAAGCCTCAGTTAGATTTTTGTGCCCGAACGAGAAGGGTGCATACTAGGTGGCTCTCCTGAGCTGCTTAGAGTAAAAGTTTAAATTAGGTTTTTTATTTTCAGTGAGTCCTGCTGGCAACAGGCTCACTGCACCGAGGGACTAAGGGGAGAAGAAGCGAACTCACCTGCGTGCAGAGTGGATTGGGCTTCTTAGGCTACTGGACATTAGCTCCAGAGGGACGATCATAGGCCCAGCCATGGATGGGTCCCAGAGCCGCGCCGCCGGCCCCCTTACAGAGCCAGAAGACAGAAGAGGTCCGGGAAATCGGCAGCAGAAGACGTCCTGTCTTCAATAAGGTAGCGCACAGCACCGCAGCTGTGCGCCATTGCTCTCAGCACACTTCACACTCCGGTCACTGAGGGTACAGGGCACTGGGGGGGGGCGCCCTGAGACGCAATTAAAACACCTTAGATGGCTAAAAATACATCACATATAGCTCCTGGGCTATATGGATGCATTTAACCCCTGCCAGTTTTTCCTTAAAAAAGCGGGAGAAAGGCCGCCGAGAAGGGGGCGGAGCCTATCTCCTCAGCACACAAGCGCCATTTTCCCTCACAGCTCCGTTGGAGGGAAGCTCCCTGGCTCTCCCCTGCAGTCCTGCACTACAGAAACAGGGTAAAACAAGAGAGGGGGGGCACTAATTTGGCAGATTAATAAATACAGCAGCTATATAAGGGAAAAACACTTATATAAGGTTATCCCTGTATATATATAGCGCTCTGGTGTGTGCTGGCAAACTCTCCCTCTGTCTCCCCAAAGGGCTAGTGGGGTCCTGTCCTCTATCAAAGCATTCCCTGTGTGTGTGCTGTGTGTCGGTACGTTGTGTCGACATGTATGAGGAGGAAAATGGTATGGAGGCGGAGCAATTGCCTGTAATAGTGATGTCACCCCCTAGGGAGTCGACACCTGACTGGATGGTCTTATGGAAGGAATTACGTGATAGCGTCAGCACTTTACAAAAGACTGTTGATGACATGAGACAGCCGGAAAAACAGTTAATACCTGTGCAGGCGTCTCAAACACCGTCAGGGGCTCTAAAGCGCCCGTTACCTCAGATGGTCGACACAGACCCAGACACTGACTCCAGTGTCGACGGTGAGGAAACAAACGTATTTTCCAGTAGGGCCACACGTTACATGATCACGGCAATGAAGGAGGCTTTGAACATTTCTGATACTACAAGTACCACAAAAAAGGGTATTATGTGGGGTGTGAAAAAACTACCCGTAGTTTTTCCTGAATCAGATGAATTAAATGAGGTGTGTGATGAAGCGTGGGTTTCCCCCGATAAAAAACTGCTAATTTCTAAAAAATTATTGGCATTATACCCTTTCCCGCCAGAGGTTAGGGCGCGTTGGGAAACACCCCCTAGGGTAGATAAGGCGCTCACACGCTTATCAAAACAAGTGGCGTTACCGTCTCCTGATACGGCCGCCCTCAAAGAGCCAGCTGATAGGAAGCTGGAAAATATCCTAAAAAGTATATACACACAAACTGGTGTTATACTGCGACCAGCAATCGCCTCAGCCTGGATGTGCAGTGCGGGGCTGGCTTGGTCGGATTCCCTGACTGAAAATATTGATACCCTGGACAGGGACAGTATATTATTGACTATAGAGCATTTAAAGGATGCATTTCTATATATGCGAGATGCACAGAGGGATATTTGCACTCTGGCATCAAGAGTAAGTGCGCTGTCCATTTCTGCCAGAAGAGGGTTATGGACGCGACAGTGGTCAGGTGATGCGGATTCCAAACGGCATATGGAAGTATTGCCGTATAAAGGGGAGGAGTTATTTGGGGTCGGTCTATCGGACCTGGTGGCCATGGCAACGGCTGGGAAATCCACCTTTTTACCCCAGGTCACCTCTCAGCAGAAAAAGACACCGTCTTTTCAGGCTCAGTCCTTTCGTCCCCATAAGGGCAAGCGGGCAAAAGGCCACTCATATCTGCCCCGGGGCAGAGGAAGGGGAAAAAGACTGCAGCAGGCAGCCTCTTCCCAGGAACAGAAGCCCTCCCCCGCTTCTGCCAAGTCCTCAGCATGACGCTGGGGCCTTACAAGCGGACTCAGGTACGGTGGGGGGTCGTCTCAAGAATTTCAGCGCGCAGTGGGCTCACTCGCAAGTGGACCCCTGGATCCTGCAGGTAGTATCTCAGGGGTACAAATTGGAATTCGAGACGTCTCCCCCTCGCCGGTTCCTGAAGTTTGCTTTACCAACGTCTCCCTCCGACAGGGAGGCGGTATTGGAAGCCATTCACAAGCTGTATTCCCAGCAGGTGATAATCAAGGTACCCCTCCTACAACAGGGAAAGGGGTATTATTCCACGCTGTTTGTGGTACCGAAGCCGGACAGCTCGGTGAGACCTATTTTAAATCTGAAATCATTGAACACTTACATACAAAGGTTCAAATTCAAGATGGAGTCACTCAGAGCAGTGATAGCGAACCTGGAAGAAGGGGACTATATGGTGTCTCTGGACATCAAGGATGCTTACCTCCATGTCCCAATTTGCCCTTCTCTCCAAGGGTACCTCAGGTTTGTGGTACAGAACTGTCACTATCAGTTTCAGACGCTGCCGTTTGGATTGTCCACGGCACCCCGGGTCTTTACCAAGGTAATGGCCGAAATGATGATTCTTCTTCGAAGAAAAGGCGTCTTAATTATCCCTTACTTGGACGATCTCCTGATAAGGGCAAGGTCCAGGGAACAGTTAGAGGTCGGAGTAGCACTATCTCAAGTAGTACTACGACAGCACGGGTGGATTCTAAATATTCCAAAATCGCAGCTGATTCCGACGACACGTCTGCTGTTCCTAGGGATGATTCTGGACACAGTCCAGAAAAAGGTGTTTCTCCCGGAGGAGAAAGCCAGGGAGTTATCCGAGCTAGTCAGGAACCTCCTAAAACCAGGCCAAGTGTCAGTGCATCAATGCACAAGGGTCCTGGGAAAAATGGTGGCTTCTTACGAAGCGATTCCATTCGGCAGATTCCACGCAAGAACTTTTCAGTGGGATCTGCTGGACAAATGGTCCGGATCACATCTTCAGATGCATCAGCGGATAACCCTGTCTCCAAGGACAAGGGTGTCTCTCCTGTGGTGGTTGCAGAGTGCTCATCTTCTAGAGGGCCGCAGATTCGGCATTCAGGATTGGTTCCTGGTGACCACGGATGCCAGCCTGAGAGGCTGGGGAGCAGTCACACAGGGAAAAAATTTCCAGGGCTTGTGGTCAAGCATGGAAACGTCATTTCACATAAATATCCTGGAACTAAGGGCCATTTACAATGCCCTAAGTCAAGCAAGGCCTCTGCTTCAGGGTCAGCCGGTGTTGATCCAGTCGGACAACATCACGGCAGTCGCCCACGTAAACAGACAGGGCGGCACAAGAAGCAGGAGGGCAATGGCAGAAGTTGCAAGGATTCTTCGCTGGGTGGAAAATCATGTGATAGCACTGTCAGCAGTGTTCATTCCGGGAGTGGACATCTGGGAAGCAGACTTCCTCAGCAGACACGACCTCCACCCGGGGGAGTGGGGACTTCACCCAGAAGTCTTCCACATGATTGTGAACCGTTGGGAAAAACCAAAGGTGGACATGATGGCGTCCCGCCTCAACAAAAAACTAGACAGATATTGCGCCAGGTCAAGGGACCCTCAGGCAATAGCTGTGGACGCTCTGGTAACACCGTGGGTGTACCAGTCAGTGTATGTGTTCCCTCCTCTGCCTCTCATACCCAAGGTACTGAGAATCATAAGAAGGAGAGGAGTAAGGACTATACTCGTGGCTCCGGATTGGCCAAGAAGGACTTGGTACCCGGAACTTCAAGAGATGCTCACGGAGGACCCGTGGCCTCTACCTCTAAGAAAGGACCTGCTCCAGCAGGGACCCTGTCTGTTCCAAGACTTACCGCGGCTGCGTTTGACGGCATGGCGGTTGAACGCCGGATCCTGAAGGAAAAAGGCATTCCGGATGAAGTCATCCCTACCCTGATCAAAGCCAGGAAGGATGTAACCGTGCAACATTATCACCGTATTTGGCGTAAATATGTTGCATGGTGTGAGGCCAGGAAGGCCCCTACAGAGGAATTTCAACTGGGTCGTTTCCTGCATTTCCTGCAAACAGGACTGTCTATGGGCCTAAAATTAGGGTCCATTAAGGTTCAAATTTCGGCCCTGTCGATTTTCTTCCAGAAAGAACTGGCTTCAGTTCCTGAAGTTCAGACGTTTGTCAAGGGGGTACTGAATATACAGCCTCCTTTTGTGCCTCCAGTGGCACCTTGGGATCTCAATGTAGTTTTGGGGTTCCTAAAATCACATTGGTTTGAACCACTCACCACTGTGGACTTAAAATATCTCAAATGGAAAGTGGTAATGCTGTTAGCCCTGGCGTCAGCCAGGCGTGTCTCAGAATTGGCGGCTTTATCCTATAAAAGCCCTTACCTAATTTTTCATACGGACAGGGCAGAATTGAGGACTCGTCCTCAATTTCTCCCTAAGGTGGTTTCAGCGTTTCACTTGAACCAGCCTATTGTGGTACCTGCGGATACTAGGGACTTGGAGGACTCCAAGTTGCTGGACGTAGTCAGGGCCCTGAAAATATATGTTTCCAGGACGGCTGGAGTCAGAAAATCTGACTCGCTGTTTATCCTGTATGCACCCAACAAGCTGGGTGCTCCTGCTTCTAAGCAGACTATTGCTCGTTGGATTTGTAGTACAATTCAGCTTGCACATTCTGTGGCAGGCCTGCCACAGCCAAAATCTGTAAAAGCCCATTCCACAAGGAAAGTGGGCTCATCTTGGGCGGCTGCCCGAGGGGTCTCGGCTTTACAACTTTGCCGAGCAGCTACTTGGTCAGGGGCAAACACGTTTGCTAAATTCTACAAATTTGATACCCTGGCTGAGGAGGACCTGGAGTTCTCTCATTCGGTGCTGCAGATTCATCCGCACTCTCCCGCCCGTTTGGGAGCTTTGGTATAATCCCCATGGTCCTTACGGAGTTCCCAGCATCCACTAGGATGTCAGAGAAAATAAGAATTTACTTACCGATAATTCTATTTCTCGTAGTCCGTAGAGGATGCTGGGCGCCCACCCCAAGTGCGGATTGTCTGCAATACTTGTACATAGGTATTGTTACAAAAATCGGGTTATTATTGTTGTGAGCCATCTTTTCAGAGGCTCCTCTGTTATCATGCTGTTAACTGGGTTCAGATCACAGGTTGTACGGTGTGATTGGTGTGGCTGGTATGAGTCTTACCCGGGATTCAAAATCCTTCCTTATTGTGTACGCTCGTCCGGGCACAGTATCCTAACTGAGGCTTGGAGGAGGGTCATAGGGGGAGGAGCCAGTGCACACCAGGTAGTCCTAAAGCTTTTACTTTTGTGCCCAGTCTCCTGCGGAGCCGCTATTCCCCATGGTCCTTACGGAGTTCCCAGCATCCACTACGGACTACGAGAAATAGAATTATCGGTAAGTAAATTCTTATTATTGCAGTGCTATATTATGCCATAAATTTCAATTAGATACACCGTTGTTTTAATTATCTGTTGCAACAGTATAAATTAATTTTTAATTCTTTATTAAAATTGTAAGTATATTCTTATCCAGTTTCCTAGCGCTTTTTCTTGTTTATTGGTACAAGAAAGAAATTTCTAGGGTTGGCAAAAATATCAGGAATAATATTAAGAAATTGGAGTTCAATGACTCAATTCAAAACATATAGGCAGTCCTATATAAATATAATGACAGTCTGATACTGTTATAAAAATGTCCAGAACCTGAAATATAGATAATAAAAAGCCGAATGCTTCGATATAAGGAGTTTCGTCGATTATAGGTCAGACTGACACTATATTAGGCTGAAGCTATTTACACACACACACACACACACACACACACACACACACACACACACACACACACACACACACAATAAATTAGTAACACATTCATGCAGTCACAAAATACATGAGTGGCATATGCAGTCCATCTCAATAACCTGGATGTTAATGGCTAACAGATTCCCTCTATATGGTAACAAACAATAGTGTGTTGCTGAACTGGCTAACAATGTGTCAATGTAAAACTTAATGTGATACAATACTGCTGTGTAAGGGTAATGAAAGAAACAAATCAGAATCATTAAAGTACAGTTCAAAATAAGTCTGCCGCATAGATGGGTACAATGCATAAGTTGTGCAGTGAAAATATTACTGATTAGTTTAGATTCAGTGATGTACAGTATCTACCACAATAAAACCCTGCATGGGGTGATAGAAAAGAAGGGGTGATAGAAAAGAAGGTCTCACGGTGTATGAGCTCCGTAGGGCAGCTGCGGCTCTGTCACATGCAAAGGGTCGCAGTGATGACAGAGTGACCGTGTCCGCAGAGCCGGCACTCTAGAGAGGAGACGGAGGTATATAGAATGTCTGCTATTAGAAAAATGGAGTCAGATTGTCCCTGATGAATTAAATTCAGTGTAGGGACACTGCTGACACATGATCCAATGACAGCACTTTGGATTGGAGAGGTAGAGAGATGAAATAAGGTGTGGTCACAGGAGAGGATTAGAGCTGCAGAGGGGTAGAACAAAGTTCCGGTGAGGTTCTGGAGAGCCCCTGCTGTGTGTGATGTATAGTCACAGTGGACAGCAGTGAGCGGGTCCTGCCGCAGCTGTGACCGGATAGAAGGAAGGAAGAGCGGGCAGCTATGAAGAGCAGTCGAGTTAGCAGCGCGCCCTGTTTTGAATTGAGTAATTGGACTCAAATTTCTTAAAATTATTCCTGATATTTTCGCCAACACTAGAAATGTCTTTCTAGAGTTATACCCATGAAAAATGTATCTCAGAGGCTATCGTATATCTATTCTAATTAGAACTAATAAAAGTTACGTGTTAACTAAATCCATTTTTTCATAGACAAGAATGCCCCAACAAGAGTTTCTTTCTCTGTTTTTCTGCCGAGAGAGAGAGGGAAAGAGGGAATGAGGGAAAGAGAGTGGAGAGAGAGGGTGTTAGAGAAGAGAGAAGGAAAGAAAGGGGGGAAAGAGTGATGGAGAAAGAGGGATAAGAGGGAAGAGAGAGTGAGGGGGAGAGAAAAGAGGGAGAGAGAGAGTGTCAGGGAGAGAGGGAAAGGGAGGGGGAGTGATTGGGAGAGAGACAGAGGGTGTCAGGGAGAGAGAGAGTGGAGCAAGAGAGAGTGTGTGTCAGGGAGAGAGGGGAGAGCCAGTGAGAGGGAGGGGCGAGTGAGCTAGAGTGAGAGACAGAGGGTGTCAAGGAGAGAGAGCCTGTCAGCGAGAGAAAGAGGTAGAGAGAGACAAAGAGAAAGGGGAGCAAGTGGGAGAGAGAGGGTGTCAGGAAAGGAGGGAGACAGAGAGGGGGGAGCAAAAGAGATGGGTGGGGTAGTGAGTGGCAGAGAGAGAGTGAATCAGGGAGAGAAAGAGTGGGATGGGAGAGAGAGAGAGAGAGAGAGAAAGAAAGAGATGGAAGGGGAGAGAGGGAGATGGAGGGGAAGAGAGGGAGATGGAGGGGGAGAGAGAGGGGGGTGAGATGGAGAGAGAATGGAGAGCGATGGAGAGAGAAAGAATGGAGAGAGATGGAGAGAGATAGAGGGAGAGAGAGCGGAGAGATAGAGGGAGAGAGAGCAGAGAGATAGAGGGAGAGTGAACAGAGAGATAGAGGGAGAGGGGGGAGAGATAGAGGGAGAGAGAGAAGAGATAGAGGGAGAGAGAGCGGAGAGATAGAGGGAGAGGGGGGAGAGATAGAGGGAGAGAGAGGGGAGAGATAGAGGGAGAGAGAGGGGAGAGATAGAGGGAGAGAGAGAGCGGAGAGATAGAGGGAGAGAGAGCGGAGAGATAGAGGGAGAGAGTGCGGAGAGATAGAGGGCGAGAGAGCGGAGAGATAGAGGGGAGAGAGAGCAGAGAGATAGAGGGAGAGAGAGTGGAGAGGGGGGAGAGATAGAGGGAGAGAGAGCAGAGAGATAGAGGGAGAGAGAGCGGAGAGATAGAGGGAGAGAGAGCGGAGAGATAGAGGGAGAGAGAGGAGAGAGATAGTGGGAGAGATAGAGGGAGAGAGAGCAGAGAGATAGAGGGAGAGAGAGCAGAGAGATAGAGGGAGAGAGAGCAGAGAGATAGAGGGAGAGGGGGGAGAGATAGAGGGAGAGAGAGAAGAGATAGAGGGAGAGAGAGCGGAGAGATAGAGGGAGAGGGGGGAGAGATAGAGGGAGAGAGAGGGGAGAGATAGAGGGAGAGAGAGCGGAGAGATAGAGGGAGAGAGAGCGGAGAGATAGAGGGAGAGAGAGCGGAGAGATAGAGGGAGAGAGAGGGGAGAGATAGAGGGAGAGAGAGCGGAGAGATAGAGGGAGAGAGAGCAGAGAGATAGAGGGAGAGAGAGCAGAGAGATAGAGGGAGAGGGGGGAGAGATAGAGGGAGAGGGGGGAGAGATAGAGGGAGAGAGAGAAGAGATAGAGGGAGAGAGAGCGGAGAGATAGAGGGAGAGGGGGGAGAGATAGAGGGAGAGAGAGGGGAGAGATAGAGGGAGAGAGAGCGGAGAGATAGAGGGAGAGAGAGCGGAGAGATAGAGGGAGAGAGTGCGGAGAGATAGAGGGCGAGAGAGCGGAGAGATAGAGGGGAGAGAGAGCGGAGAGATAGAGGGAGAGAGAGTGGAGAGGGGGGAGAGATAGAGGGAGAGAGAGCAGAGAGATAGAGGGAGAGAGAGCGGAGAGATAGAGGGAGAGAGAGCGGAGAGATAGAGGGAGAGAGGGGAGAGATAGTGGGAGAGATAGAGGGAGAGAGAGCGGAGAGATAGAGGGAGAGAGAGCGGAGAGATAGAGGGAGAGATAGAGGGAGAGAGAGCGGAGAGATAGAGGGAGAGATAGAGGGAGAGAGAGCGGAGAGATAGAGGGAGAGAGAGCGGAGAGATAGAGGGAGAGAGAGCGGAGAGATAGAGGGGGAGAGAGAGCGGAGAGATAGAGGGAGAGGGGGGAGAGATAGAGGGAGAGAGAGGGGAGAGATAGAGGGAGAGAGAGGGGAGAGAGAGCGGAGAGATAGAGGGAGAGAGAGCAGAGAGATAGAGGGAGAGAGAGCAGAGAGATAGAGGGAGAGGGGGGAGAGATAGAGGGAGAGAGAGAAGAGATAGAGGGAGAGAGAGCGGAGAGATAGAGGGAGAGGGGGGAGAGATAGAGGGAGAGAGAGGGGAGAGATAGAGGGAGAGAGAGCGGAGAGATAGAGGGAGAGAGAGCGGAGAGATAGAGGGAGAGAGTGCGGAGAGATAGAGGGCGAGAGAGCGGAGAGATAGAGGGGAGAGAGAGCGGAGAGATAGAGGGAGAGAGAGTGGAGAGGGGGGAGAGATAGAGGGAGAGAGAGCGGAGAGATAGAGGGAGAGAGAGCGGAGAGATAGAGGGAGAGAGGGGAGAGATAGTGGGAGAGATAGAGGGAGAGAGAGCGGAGAGATAGAGGGAGAGAGAGCGGAGAGATAGAGGGAGAGATAGAGGGAGAGAGAGCGGAGAGATAGAGGGAGAGATAGAGGGAGAGAGAGCGGAGAGATAGAGGGAGAGAGAGCGGAGAGATAGAGGGAGAGAGAGCGGAGAGATAGAGGGGGAGAGAGAGCGGAGAGATAGAGGGGGGAGAGAGAGCGGAGAGATAGAGGGAAAGGGGGGAAAGATAGAGGGAGAGAGAGTGGAGAGATAGAGGGAGAGAGAGTGGAGAGATAGAGGGAGAGAGAGTGGAGAGATAGAGTGGGGGGAGGGCGCAGAGATAGAGGGAGAGGGGGGAGAGATAGAGGGAGAGGGGGGAGAGATAGAGGGAGGGAGAGAGAGGGAGAGGCGGGAGAAATAGAGGGAGAGATAGAGGGAGAGGGGGGAGAGATAGAGGGAGAGAGGGGAGAGATAGAGGGAGAGAGAGCGGAGAGATAGAGGGAGAGGGGGGAGAGATAGAGGGAGAGAGAGCGGAGAGATAGAGGGAGAGAGAGCAGAGAGATAGAGGGAGAGAGAGCGGAGAGATAGAGGGAGAGGGGGGAGAGATAGAGGGAGAGAGGGGAGAGATAGAGGGAGAGAGAGCGGAGAGATAGAGGGAGAGAGAGAGGAGAGATAGAGGGAGAGAGAGCAGAGAGATAGAGGGAGAGAGAGCGGAGAGATAGAGGGAGAGAGAGCGGAGAGATAGAGGCAGAGGGGGGAGAGATAGAGGGAGAGGGGGGAGAGATAGAGGGAGAGAGAGCGGAGAGATAGAGGGAGAGGGGGGAGAGATAGAGGGAGAGAGAGCGGAGAGATAGAGGGAGAGAGAGCGGAGAGATAGAGGGAGAGGGGGGAGAGATAGAGGGAGAGAGAGGGGGAGAGGCGGGAGAGATAGAGGGAGAGAGAGCGGAGAGATAGAGGGAGGGGGGAGAGATAGAGGGAGAGAGAGAGCGGAGAGATAGAGGGAGAGGGGGGAGATAGAGAGTAGGGATAGGGAGATGGATAGAGGGAGAGAGAGGGGAGCGATAGAGGGAGAGAGAGGGGAGCGATAGAGGGAGAGAGAGGGGAGCGATAGGGAGATGGATAGAGGGAGGGAGGGGGAAGAGAGAGAGGGGGGGAGAGAGAGAGAGAGAAGGGAGAGAGAGAGGGGGGAGAGAAAGAGAGAGAGAGGGGGGGAGAGAGAGAGGGGGGAGAGAAAGAGAGAGAGAGAGAAGGGAGAGAGAGAGAGAGAGAGAGAGGGGGGGAGAGAGAGAGCGGAGAGATAGAGGGAGAGGGGGGAGATAGAGAGTAGGGATAGGGAGATGGATAGAGGGAGAGAGAGGGGAGCGATAGAGGGAGAGAGAGGGGAGTGATAGGGAGATGGATAGAGGGAGGGAGGGAGGGGGAAGAGAGAGAGAGGGGGGGAGAGAGAGAGGGGGGGGAGAGAGAGAGAGAGAGAGAGGGGGGGAGAGAGAGAGAGAGAGAGAGAGAGGGGGAGGGAGAGAGAGAGAGAGAGAGGGGGAGAGACACTACCTGTTCCGGCCTTGGTAGGCATCAGGGGATGTGTCTGATGGGGGCGGGCAAGTCACGGAATTAGGTCCCGCCCCCTATCCACCCGCGAATCGCGGCAATGCATTCCCCTGCTGCCACATTGTGGGGTCCCCTGGATGACCACTCCGCCTCGTCTTTCCTATAATCTGGCCCTGCTGCATACATACACAGCAAGCCGGCACTACAGAGCCAGGCCAGGCTAATGGGAGGAAACGCCAGCGCTGCCATAATCACACTGACTCACCATGTATCCACGGGTCTCCTGTCGGTGCCCCTGCTGCCAGTCTGGCCGAAGAGCTGCAGCGACCCATCAGCGCGGTCATCATACAGGGGGGATGTCGGTGGAAGTGGCTGTCCAGCCTGCCCTCGGAAGTGGAGGAGCGCCAGGTACTTGGGGTGGAGAGGGGAGGGGGGGATGTGACATGACCACCTGACCTACACACGCTGACCACCTCTGGCGAATAGGAAAAGGACATGGGCGGGCGCACACTCGTCAGACTGAGTGCAGTCTGCTCTGCCATCACCGGGTGTCTGGTAGAAGAGCTTCATTTTTTCCCCAGGCAGCCTCAGCGGGCCGCCCTTCAGGTCCTGGCGCCCATAGGCAGCTGCCTAAAGCTGCCTAATGGAAGCGCCGGCCCTGTATCTATCTATCTATCTATCTATCTATCTATCTATCTATCTATCTATCTATCTATCTATCTATCTATCTATCTATCTATCGCTCTGATTCTCTGGTCATTGAGCACTGCTGTGTAATCACAGTAACTGCTGGCTGGTTTCAGTCCTATTCTTTTAAGAGATAATAATAATAATAATAATAATAATATTATAATTTTTAGCTATATAGCGCTCTTTCTCCAATAGGACTCAAGGCGCTTAGCAGATAGAAAAAACAGAATACAGTCCACAAACAATGAAGTACAAAAAAGCTTTTCATAAACTACAAAGAGCATGGAGATACGAAAGGGACTTTACGGAATGCTTGAGTAAACAGGAAAGTCTTGAGTCTGTTTTTGAAGGATTCTAGAGTGGGAGCCTCTCGAACTGTGCAGGGAAGTGAGTTCTGTAGAGTCAGAGCCGCACGGCTAAAAGCAGGTGAATTAGGTACTGCTAAAAGTCCTTCATCTACAGATCGCAGTAATCGAGTGGGACAGTATGGAATCAGAAGTTGCATCAGGTACCTTGGGCCCTGGTCATGTAGGGCTTTGAAACATAGTAAGCCAATCTTGAAGATGATTCACTATCTTACAGGTGACCAGTGAAGGGAGTAGAGAATGGGTGTTATTATGCGGCTAGAATGGGGATGATTGGTTAACAGCCTGGCAGCTGTTTTGTACCAGCTGTAAGTGGTACAATTCTTTTGCTGGAAGACCAATGTAGAGGGTATTGCAGTAGTCTAGTCGAGATGATACAAATACATGGATGACTTTTGGCAGGTCTTCAGAGGGAATTAAGTGTTTGATTCTGGCTATGTTTCTCAGATGAATGAATGAGCATTTGATTGTGGCTGATATCTGATGTTAAAGTATCAAGTAACAATCCAGGACAATGCCAAGATTGTGCACATGATCAGTATTTTGTAATTCTGTACCCCCAAGCATAAGTCCAGTTGGTTGGCTATGCTGCAGTCTTGACCTTTGATGTCGAGGTCCTATCATAAGGACCTCTGTTTTATCAGGATTCAGTCTCAGCCAGCTGGGACTCATCCTCTCCTGGAGCTCAGCTAGACAGCCATTTAGGGTTGTTATTGGGTTCTCAGTGCCCGGAGCAAAGGACAAGTACAGTTGTGTATCATCTGCATAGCAGTGGTAGACCAGGCCATGGTGCCTAATTATTTCACCCAGTGGTAGCATGTATACTGCAAAAGCATGGGGGGATAGTATAGAACCTTGTTGGACACCACATGACAATGGCACTGATGGTGATGAGTATACTCCAGACAAAACTCTCTGGCAGTGTGTGCGCTTACTATTTATGTCCATGACTAATCGGTTTGTTACAAGTAATGTTTTTAATATGCCACATTCACAAGTTAATGCCTTCTTTCAAAGTTGGGTAACAAAGTTATTGGTGGATTTACCTTACTCTGTCTTTTGGAACTACCATATATGTTCCTTATCATAGGTCACAATTCTTGCAGGTTTAAAAGAAGATTTAAGATTTAATTTATTGTTATCTCGCTGTGATGCTCAGGTTGGGAATGTAAATATGATGGCACTCACTGTCATTGTTGACTTGATGTGCTCCCTCTACAACATACTGTAGCTTAAATTTAAACACAGTGGGAGGGTGTCTGAAAATTTGGTCCAGTCCACTGTCCTTGTTCTACTCTTGCCTTAACAGTTTGCCACAATCCTGAAATGTTACTGACCAATAAGCAGCATGGTTACGGACTTGATAACTTCAGAAACCATGGGGTCTATTTACTAAGACTTGGACGGATATAAAGCGGATGGAGATTAAGTCTCAGCCAATCAGCTCCTAACTGACATGTCACAGGCTGGGTTTGAAAAATGACAGTTAGGAGGTGATTGGCTGATACTTTATCTCCAGCAACTTTATCTCCGTCCAACGCTTGATAAATAGACCCCCATGTTTCAGATGAAATAATAACAGCACAGAACGTCATGCTGTGTAGGTGGCATAACAAATTAACTGGATCAAAGGTAGAGGCAACCACAAGAACAGTTACTTTACACCACATGATGGTGCCAACTATAAGGCGAATCTATAACAATGCTCTCAATTAAAAATACATGTTGGTGTCGTTTCCCTTTATTATTTATAAATTACTTTTAAAATTCCACGTTAAGGAATATTTCACCCCTCCCTCCCCTCAATGATAACAATATTTTTTTATTAGCTTTTGGTAATTACCCCGTGCTAGACTACTAGAAAACACATTTTTGAAAATAAAAAAAAAACCTTTTGAAAATAAAATATTTGAATGTGTAGTCAATGTACTGAGCCTTGGAGAGAGATAAAGTGGATAGATATAAAGTTCCAGCCAACTAGCTCCTAACTACTATTTTTCAAACACAATATGTAAGAGCTGAGGCTGGTACTTTATCTCTGTCCACTTTATGTCTTTCCAAGGCTTGGTACACAGACCCCTGTATATTTTAACTCAGTATACATAAAAATGGTCTTAAAACTTAAAATTTGTGAGTACAGTAAAATGTTGTTTATCCATTTCAGGACATGGAACATGTGACTGTGGAAAATGTCAGTGTGAGTCTGGCTGGTCTGGAGAGGCGTGTCAGTACCCATCTAGTTGTGACATGACACGAAAGCAAAGTAACGAGATGTGCAAGAATTCTCAAGGAGTCATTTGTTCAAATGCAGGTTTGCATCTCTTTTATACATGAAACACAAAAAATCTTTTAAATGTAACTTCTAGGTCACTGCAAACTTTTTTTTATGTGTTATTATCATTAAAAGGTTTTTCAAGACTAGTGCACAATGTACTTTTCAAAAAATGCCAAGCTACTATATAGGTCATTTCAGTGCATATTCTTCTGAAAAGAAATACAGATACAGTAATTTAATAAGAAAAGTAACCGTGGTGAGCGTTCTCTGGAACTGACAAACTCCAGCTGTGCATAATTTTATTTTATTTTTTTCATTCAAAAGATGCAGCAGGAACCTTTTTTCAAAATACATTATTGAAAAATTATATATGATATGTACAGGATCTAGAAAAATATGTAAAAGAAATAGACTAAATACTGTATATGTTAGTTTTTTTTATTATCAATATTATGCTACTGAATGTAGGATATATGTGTCCTGAATTATTATAAATGAATTTTGTTTTGTAATAACATCGATACCATACTTGGTCAGACTGCAAAACTAGAAGAATCAGTATTTCACAGAAAACTTGTTACCTTCAACTTAGACATTGTAAAACTGACAAATGCCTATGCAGGCTACCGAATTCTGAGATATTGAGCTATAAAACTGTTTTGTCAATTCTAATAATAATTATGCACTAGTTATTCAATCTGAGAGCACCACAAATTTTAATTTCATTATCAAATTAAATAAACCACAGACAATTTCTGTAAAAAAAAAAAGATTTAAAAAAAATCTTTGCTACATATCACCCATTTAATTTTAGCCATTTAATTTTATTATCAACAACTTGTATTGTATTGTATTGTAATGTGACTTTTTATTTTGCAGAGCTATTACATAATTAATTATAAGGGTTAAGCCACTGTTTTTCAACGTATTGGTGCTATAACACATTCATAAAATTACACTAGGTTCACGCCTTCCTACAGAAATGTGATAACATAAAAAAACCACACAAGGAGACATTTAAACTTTTCTTCTTTTGCATACTGTATAACACAAGTTGTGACTGGAAAATGCTGAGATTAGTATGCCTCACATAGAGAGTCAGGCAATTGTTGTCTTGGTCAACCCCATGTGGACCATCTACAGAATAATGAGAGAATATAAGTCAGTTGCCATTGAGTTTGAGAACTTGAAAAAGGTGACATTACATTAACTGTGAGGTGCAAGTCTGGAGCCTGCATCTTCAGATTAGGTCACTGTGGCAGATTCTAAGGTGGGAGCATTGCAAAAAGGCAAATAACTCTGTATCTGGAGGAAACCATGTTCTAGTTTCAGGTGGATGTAGCTGGCAGTGCCAACCTAAAATAAACTTGTCGCTAACTTACAAGATGTCAAAAGGCACAATGTTAGTTTATCCACAGTCTCTCTGCAGAACAAACTCAGAACTAGCTACCGGTAGTGGATCCAGAACAAAATGACATGTGGGATGGGCACTATGACAGGAGAATAGGGGGGAGGGGGTTATTTGTGTGCGCTTTTTAAAAAGTGGGTGTGGTCATGCAACAAGGGTTTGGTCTTGCAACAAGGGTCATGGCCTCAAAGGTAATGCCTTTTCTGAAAGATAGGGAGAGGGTGATGCCTTGGCGAGGCAGAGGGTAACTGAAGAGAGAAGGTGATAAGGAGATTGTGACACATGGTAGAGGCAGAGGGTGAGGCATAGGGTGATAGGGAGATATAGTGAGAGATGGAGAGACAGTGGGTAACAAGAGAGGGTGACAGTGAGAGGCAGTGGGTGAAGCCAGGGAATGGATTACAGGGAGGAGGAAGTGGGTGGCGCCAGAGGAAGGCAGTGGATGAGAGAGTAGAGCTAGTGTTTGGCAGATAGTAATGCTGGGGAGAGGCAGAGGGTAAGGCAATGGGTGACTGGGAGAGATAGTGGGAGATGGAGAGGCAGTTGGTGACAGGGAGAGGCAGAGGGTTACAGGGAGAGGCAGATGGTGACAGTGAGAGACAGTGGTTGATGCCAGGGAATGTGTGACAGGGGGAAGAAGTGGGTGATGGGGAGAGGCAGTCAATGACAGTGAGAGAGTGACAGAGAGGCTGTGGATGACATAGAGAAGGAGAGGTGATGCCTTAGAGAGGCAGAGGCTGATGGGGAGATAGTGATGCAGAGTAGACGCGGTGGGTGACAGAAATAGCAAGGCAATAGGTGACAGAAAGAGGCAGAGGGTAACAGTGACAGACAGTGGGTGATAGGTAAATAATGGGTGACTGCGGAGGCAGTATATGACATATGTGAGGTGGCTGTAGGCAGACATAAGTTCAGTTACTGTTGGGTCTAGGAGCTGGCCCCAACAGAGCAGCATGGCTGGCTTGTCTTGCTCAGTCTGGGAAAAAAACAGGACAAAGGAACCGCAGGCAGTGGCACTCCAGCTATCTACCCTGCCAAACTCATGACATCATCCAAGCAGCACCGCATCCCCCTCAGCACCCAGCCAGTACCAGCCATACAGGAAGCAGAGAGGAGCCAGGGAGAGATGAGGGGATGCCTCCCTGCCCTTACTCCATCTCCTATAGCTGGGATCTGGTCAGGATCCCAGCAATTGGGATCCCGGCTGTTGAAATACTGTACTTACGTCGGAATACCAGCACTACTCAAAATTCTGGTGCCAGTATCCCGACATTGATCACTATCCCAGTGGCAGGATCCCACCCGCCAGAATCCCGAATGATGCTTACATGCGCTGCCCCAGAGGAAAGCCGCGGGGTTGGGGTGGTTAGATTTAGGCTGCAGGGATAGGGATTCTAATATAAAAAACATACAAAATAAATATATATACACATACATACACACACACACACACACACACACACACACACACACACTTCTCTCTCCCACCTCACTCTCCCTGAAATTACCTATCACAGGCTGGCCGGAGCAGTAGCAGCCTGGTCCCGTGTGGCTCCGCCCCCTCCATTTTGTGTAGCTCCACCCCCTTTTCATGACCAAGATCTGGCACTGTCACAAGAGACGGGAGAATAAGTTGCAAGCTTCTATTAAAAAGTCTCTGCCAAAATGGCCGCCGCCTCAGAGGAGAGTTATTAAAGATACTAGAGGAGCCTCCTCTAGTATGTTTAATAACTGTCTCCTCTGAGGCGGCGGCCATTTTTGGAGGGACGTTAACAATAGAAGCTTGCAGCATCCTCTCCCCCTCCTTTGACAGTGCCAGAACTCAGTAATGAAAAGTGGGCGGAGCATCGTTGTGGGCGGATGGCGGCATGAGTTGCCCAGGCCCTCTCCTCTCTGTTAGAGAGGCCAGGCCCAGGACATCTGTGCCCGCAGCACCCCCCTGATGGCGGGCCTGGATGGGGGGGGGGGGGGTTAGGGATCAGAGGGTTAGTTAGTAAATTATTGTCTGCTAGTACTTTAAACATCGGGATGCTACTTTCGGTATTTTGACACCGGGCACAACCCACGGAACAGCGATGCTGCAGCATACTAATGATGACTCATTATATAGCTGCCGGCTTGGAGTCCCTTAATAACGGCAGGCCCCATTGAGGGCTGACAGGCTGACTGACAGCAAGCAGCCTCATACTGGCTGTGGGCGTGTTTAAAATAAAATTCTCCTAAATGATGTGGGGGTGATGTGGTGCCCTCCCCGAATTCACCTATGACTGGCTATCATCAGTGTACACTTTAGTGAACAATTGATAGATTATGTTTATTTTATTAGTGCTCACAGTGTTGTGTTTTTCAATGAGAGGATGACAAAGTTTTTGGTACACATAAAAGTAAATATAACTGCAGATGTATTTGTGTAGGTCTTTTAAAAAAACAAAACATGTACAGAACACGTTTTCCAACCTCACGCTTGGTCGAAGCTTGGACAGCTCAAATCAATCAATATTCTTGCAGGTTGAGAAACAGATGTAGAAACTCTAAAGGATGAACTGTGAAGCATCTGAAGTAGTTAATAATGGATTTAATCTAATCAACTGCCTATGGTAAATACAAATTAATTAGTGTCTTGATTGGAGTTCTGTTGATTGGTTAATGCGATAGCTTTTCTAAAAGCACACCCAATGAAGAGGACATATTATTATAATTATTATTATTATCCTTTATTTATATGGTGCCACGAGGGTTCTGCAGCACTTCACAAAATACAGAAACAGTATAAACAAAAACAAGAAAAAAGTGACTTACAGTACAGTATAAAACATTGCAGGATGGACAAGATTAATACATATTTCTGCATCAGTAGAATTGATTCTCAAATATGCAGCAGGGTGGCAGAACCCAAGAGTTAGGTGCCATTGTAGGCGGTGGGAAGGTGGTGATGGTATACGTGAGGGAAGAAAAAGCACAGGAGGGAAAAGAGCCCTGCTTGTGAGAGTTTACAGTCTATTATTATTGTTATTACATTTTATTCATAATGTACAGACATATTATTGGTGGGTAATGACACAAATTGCACACAGAGACTTAAAACAGAAGGGTAAAGATGTCCCTGCCCAAAAAAGCTTACAATCTAAGAGATGTGATCAACACTCAATACACAATAATGGCCTAATATCACCCCTACTATACTGCTAATTTTTTTTGACCCCTCAAAGAACCTAATGAACTTAAAATGGGAGGGTGATATGGTTCCGACTATCAATGATGAGGAATGGGCTAAAATTTAACTTAGCCTGTCTAAATGATTGATTTGCATTAAAGTAAGTGAAAATGCCTGACAAAAACAGTAATGTCATTGGTAACATGTACCTAAATGCTTCCACACCAATTTCCCAAATACTTTTTGTCTCTGCTGGAGGGCCTGTTGTTCTGATGGCATTCTGTCTCATGCATGGTGATCCTGCTATAAAATAAATTCCATCTGGACCGAACTACGCCATCTAATTTAAACTGTCACAAGTCACAAATCCCACATAAATCTCTCCTACTCACTATTACTGTGTGATATCCCAGGCACACAAAAACATACAGATGTGTCCTTATACTTCTAACATCCATATGCCATGCAGCTCTAACACATCCGTGCCTAGAAGCATCATAGCGTGTCACAGTATAATGCACTGAGACTCCGGAGAGTGTAATACTACTTTCTTTCCACCAGATGTCGCTTTTCCTAAACTACACTGCACATGCATCAAATAGCAAATGTATGTCATCTATCGGGTTCACTACGGCTGGCCGGCGGTCGGGCTCCCGGCGACCAGCATCCCGGCGCCGGGAGCCCGACCGCCGGCTTACCGACAGCGTGGCGAGCGCAAATGAGCCCCTTGCGGGCTCGCTGCGCTCGCCACGCTACGGGCACGGTGGCGCGCTACGCGCGCCACACTATTTTATTCTCCCTCTATGGGGGTCGTGGACCCCCATGAGGGAAAATAAGTGTCGGTATGCCGGCTGTCGGGCTCCCGGCGCCGGTATACTGAGCGCCGGGAGCCCGACCGCCGGCATACAGAAGACCACCCCATCTATCTGCTATTAATACTGTAGTATATGGATAATAAGCTAAACATCGTGTGTGTGTGTGTGTGTGTGTGTGTGTGTGTGTGTGTGTGTGTGTGTATATATATATATATACACACACACACAATATATATATATATATATATATCCTCGTAGAACAAACAGCGGCACTCAGGAGACTTTCTCAAAGATGATAAAGTGCAAAGATTTAATCCATGTTAAACATCAGGTGACCAACGTTTCGGGGCCGTGGCGCCCCTTCGTCAAGGTGATACAAGTGAAATATAAAAGTGACATACCTTATATGTGAGTGAAGACCCGCGAACGGGACACACGCCGTGGGAGGGGGGTGGGAACTGCATCCGTCCCTCACTCTTCCGGCAGTACCACTCCAAAAAAGAACGGCACTGGAGGCAATAAGTTCAGGAATAATGATGTGTATTAAAAGCGACAGCTGTTTCAGGGCAGTAGCCCTTTCCTCAAGCAGCAACAACACCAAATGCTGGACAAAACAAACAAACAAACAAACAACACTTACCCCACCTAAATACCCGCCGAGGCGCTCACCGCCGCATCCTCTCCACGCGTTCCTGCTTCCGGAAATGAAGCCGCCGGGTCACTTCCGGTGAGCGCGTCACCCGTTGTCATGGGGACCCGCTGCTTGCGGTTCACCACTTCACTGCTGCGTCTCACAGGGGGCCGGCTCTGATTCCTCCTCAGCCAGGGCACCCACGATTGGAGAGGGAGGGTGATGACCTAATGCACCTCCGCCTGTACAGAAACAATTAACAGTGCACATGAATAACACACAGCAGAAAGGATACAAACATATGTAACATTAAATACAAAATACAAAAGTGTGGTTATAAGCTAGGAAAAATTCAGATCCCAGACCCACAGGCAGGGAGCCTATTCTAGTCCCTACTCTGTCACCCAGGCAGCTCCCAATAGTGAGACAGCTTACACAAGCAGGGTGGTAGATACAATCAACATAACAGCCCTCATGTTAATAAAGCTTATAGATACTAAAGTGAGCTCATGAACACTACATGGGTCCAAAACACCAATACTCCTATGTTGGTATGAAAAAGCTTGGCTAAAGGCACGAGTGCCTAGCCAAATACATTCCAATTAATTTTATCGTTCAGGCCACGAGGCCAGAACGTATCCAATTTCAAGATCCAACGGGTCTCCTTTTCCAGTAGGACCCTGGCCCTATCCCCTCCCCTCATGGACAATGGTACATGTTCAATGCCAAAATATTTCAAAGAGCTTAAGGGGTGGCCCGCGGTCTTAAAATGCCGGGCCACTGGCTGATCTACAGGTTTACCTTCCAAGGTCAACTTGATGGCAGAGCGGTGTGCTGCCATGCGTTCATTAAACTTACGTGTAGTCTGCCCTATGTAGTACAAACCACATGGGCAAACTATAGCATACACCACAAACACAGTACTGCAGGTAATCACCTGTCTAATGGAAAATTTTAAATTCCTATGTGGGTGTTGGAATTCCCTACAGGATACCATATAGTTACACGTTGCACACTTGGGGCAACGGTAACACCCCGGGGACTTTCTTTGAACATTGGACACAGGAAGATTACCCATCCCAGTAATGTTGGGTCTAACAATTTTGTCGCGTAAATTAGCTCCTCGCCTGAATGCAGCAATAGGTTTAATATTTTTAAACGATGGCAGTTCCGGGTCCGACGCCACAATGGGCCACAAAGCTTGTGAAGCCCTGCGGATAATCGGACTCGCCGTTGAAAAATCGGTGGCCCAGGGAAGAATGTTGCTGGAATCTTTTTTTGCTGAATGTAACAGCTGATCCCTGGACATCTGCAACACTTGTTGTTTTTGTGACTGCAAAACCGAGTCTTCATACCCCCTTGCTAGAAACTTAAGGATCATGTCATCTAATAGGGCAGGGATCTTCTCTCTGTCACTTGTGATGCGGGCTACCCGCATCATCTGGGACAAGGACACTCCCTTTTTCAACGGCTTGGGGTGATGACTAGAGGCCATCAATAATGTATTCCTATCAGTAGGTTTGGAAAAAATTTCAGTAGAAATACCGCCCTCAGTAAGCATAATCTTAACGTCTAGAAAATTTGCCACCCTCTCATCACAAGTATACGTGAATTTAATAGGGGAGGGAAGGGTATTAATTTCTGACATCAACTTCTGGAAGGCTTCTTTCCCACCCCCCCATAATAGGAAAACATCATCAAAATACCTAGTATACAAAATGATATTGTCAGCCACAGCTTGATTGGTGAAAAACATTCTGTGTTCCTGAGCAAACATATAAATGTTAGCATACGAGGGTGCTACCGATGATCCCATCGTGCACCGTCGCAGCTGCAGGTAGAACTCACCATCAAACAAAAAATAATTTCTGCTTAAGGTGAGCTCTAACAGAGTGAGAAACAAACTGTGATTGAATGATGATGGAGCTAGGTTGTCCTCCAGGAAGTCCTGCATCGCACACATCCCCTCCTGATGTGGGATGGACGTGTATAAGCTGCAGACATCCAGGCAGCACATCAACGTGCCCGGAGGTAATGCCGGAAGTTCCTGCAGTTTCAGAATGAAAGAATTAGTGTCCTTCAGGAATGTTCTTTGTTCCAATAGTAATGGTTGCAGGATACTGTCCAGAAGCTGGGACACAGGCTGGTAAAGTCTCTAGCGGAGATGATCGGTCTCCCAGGGGGTTTAGTTTGATGCTTATGAAGCTTCGGAATTGTATAAAGTATAGGGCTCCTTGGATGTTGGACACATAACACCTTGTATACTTTGTCCGGTAACAAGCCTTGAGTTTTGGCTTTATCTAAGATGGTGAACAATTCCTGTTGATATTCCAACGTTGGATTCTTGGAAAGCTTACGATATACCCCCTGTTCAGCTAGTTGGCTTAGAGCTTCTTCCCTATAGTAATCTAAATCCATGATGACAATGGCCCCGCCCTTGTCGGCGGGCCGGATCACTATATCCTGATACGTTTGAAGATTCTTTAAAGCCTCTCTTTCGCTAAGGCACATATTCAATCTGATTTTAGCAGGAGCAGCTAGAAATCTATTGACCGAGTCATCCATAAGCCTACTGAAGGTCCTAATAGAGGAGTTAGAGGAGTCCGGATCGAACTTGGATCTGGAGACACGTTTCAGAAAGTTGTCAAACACAGAAGTTGCGACTGTCTGGGAGGGAGAATTTTGGAAGAATTCTTTAAGCCTAAGCTTCCTGGTGACATGATGAAGGTCTCGCGACCAATTAAAAGGGTCATGCGCATTGGTCGGTACAAAGCTGAGACCACGACTCAGAACCTGTGTTTCTATGGGCGTGATGGTTCTTCTGGACAAATTAAATATTAAGTGTAATTCTTGTTCTGGGCGGCTTTTCGGACCCCTTTTGTTCTGGCCACCCCTGCGGGTGGGAGTGCATCGGTCCGGCCATGACCGTCTTTTGTAGCCTGTCCTAAAGGGACACTGCCCGAGGCTTCTTCCGATTCAGAGAAAACGAAGTCGCTGTCGCTGCTGGACTTCGCACTCCTGGGACCTTGTTTCGTCCTCTGCCATGGTCTGCGTCTCTGTAAAGCTTGCGGTTTGTCCAAACCATCCATACCCGCCAACCACCTATAGACTTTGTTATCATCATAGTCCTGGTCTACAGTCATCTTTTTATTGCGCTTAAATTTAAGCAGATCTCGCCTATATTGGTCGCACTGGGTCTCCAATTTACGTATCCAATCTTGAGATTTATCAGATTCGAATACCTTCAAGTTCTTGTTGTGTGAGCTGTAATTCCCTATTGGCCTCCTCGATCACAAGGACCATAAGATCGAAGGCACATCTATTGAGGATTCCAATCCATTTTCTAACAAAATCTGGATTGTGGCGCCCAATGGTGGGCACATTGCGGATACGGAATCCTCTGGGGATTTTATGCTCTCTATAGTATTCGGTGAGTGAAATTCCATGCAGCAAAAAGTCTATCTCCCTGCGTTTGTATTTCATTAACTGGAACAGACAATCCTCAGCTTTCATCGCCGTATCCATGACAGGCAAGATTTCCTTGGACAGGATATTCTCAATCTGTTCCTGTGTAAAGCTGAACGTTTCTCCGGGTGCCATCATGCCCATGATGCTGCACCCTGGGACGTCCTGGGCCATGGTCACAGTATTTTCCATAGTCCCACACACAAATAGTCTCCTATGTGCTGTGTGATAATAATAAATGTCCCACCACACACAAAATAAGGAATCCAAACAGGGTTTGATGAATGATGATAGGTGCCTAACAACTGGTGCCTAGCACGGCACAAGAAATACAGACAAGGCAGTCGGCACTCACAGAGTTAAACACCACAACCAGCCTCCGTGCGACATTCAAAGTATCAATACACCACTCCAAAAAAAGAACGGCACTGGAGACAATAAGTTCAGGAATAATGATGTGTATTAAAAGCGACAGCTGTTTCAGGGCAGTAGCCCTTTCCTCAAGCAGCAACAACACCAAATGCTGGACAAAACAAACAAACAAACAACACTTACCCCACCTAAATACCCGCCGAGGCGCTCACCGCCGCATCCTCTCCACGCGTTCCTGCTTCCGGAAATGAAGCCGCCGGGTCACTTCTGGTGAGCGCGTCACCCGTTGTCATGGGGACCCGCTGCTTGCGGTTCACCACTTCACTGCTGCGTCTCACAGGGGGCCGGCTCTGCTTCCTCCTCAGCCAGGGCACCCACGATCGGAGAGGGAGGGTGATGACCTAATGCACCTTCCCCTGTACAGAAACAATTAAAAGTGCACATGAATAACACACAGCAGAAAGGATACAAACATATGTAACATTAAATACAAAATACAAAAGTGTGGTTATAAGCTAGGAAAAATTCAGATCCCAGACCCACAGGCAGGGAGCCTATTCTAGTCCCTACTCTGTCACCCAGGCAGCTCCCAATAGTGAGACAGCTTACACAAGCAGGGTGGTAGATACAATCGACATAACAGCCCTCATGTTAATAAAGCTTATAGATACTAAAGTGAGCTCATGAACACTACATGGGTCCAAAACACCAATACTCCTATGTTGGTATGAAAAAGCTTGGCTTAAGGCACGAGTGCCTAGCCAAACACACTCCAATTAATTTTATCGTTCAGGCCACGAGGCCAGAACGTATCCAATTTCAAGATCCAACGGGTCTCCTTTTCCAGTAGGACCCTGGCCCTATCCCCTCCCCTCATGGACAATGGTACATGTTCAATGCCAAAATATTTCAAAGAGCTTAAGGGGTGGCCCGCGGTCTTAAAATGCCGGGCCACTGGCTGATCTACAGGTTTACCTTCCAAGGTCAACTTGATGGCAGAGCGGTGTGCTGCCATGCGTTCACTAAACTTACGTGTAGTCTGCCCTATGTAGTACAAACCACATGGGCAAACTATAGCATACACCACAAACACAGTACTGCAGGTAATCACCTGTCTAATGGAAAATTTTAAATTCCTATGTGGGTGTTGGAATTCCCTACAGGATACCATATAGTTACACGTTGCACACTTGGGACAACGGTAACACCCCGGGGACTTTTTTTGAACATTAGACACAGGAAGATTACCCATCCCAGTAATGTTGGGTCTAACAATTTTGTCGCGTAAATTAGCTCCTCGCCTGAATGCAGCAAAAGGTTTAATATTTTTAAACGATGGCAGTTCCGGGTCCGACGCCACAATGGGCCACAAAGCTTGTGAAGCCCTGCGGATAATCGGACTCGCCGTTGAAAAATCGGTGGCCCAGGGAAGAATGTTGCTGGAATCTTTTTTGCTGAATGTAACAGCTGATCCCTGGACATCTGCAACACTTGTTGTTTTTGTGACTGCAGGATGGTAATCTTCCTGTGTCCAATGTTCAAAAAAAGTCCCCGGGGTGTTACCGTTGCCCCAAGTGTGCAACGTGTAACTATATGGTATCCTGTAGGGAATTCCAACACCCACATAGGAATTTAAAATTTTCCATTAGACAGGTGATTACCTGCAGTACTGTGTTTGTGGTGTATGCTATAGTTTGCCCATGTGGTTTGTACTACATAGGGCAGACTACACGTAAGTTTAATGAACGCATGGCAGCACACCGCTCTGCCATCAAGTTGACCATGGAAGGTAAACCTGTAGATCAGCCAGTGGCCCGGCATTTTAAGACCGCGGGCCACCCCTTAAGTTCTTTGAAATATTTTGGCATTGAACATGTACCATTGTCCATGAGGGGAGGGGATAGGGCCAGGGTCCTACTGGAAAAGGAGACCCGTTGGATCTTGAAATTGGATACGTTCTGGCCTCGTGGCCTGAACGATAAAATTAATTGGAATGTATTTGGCTAGGCACTCGTGCCTTTAGCCAAGCTTTTTCATACCAACATAGGAGTATTGGTGTTTTGGACCCATGTAGTGTTCATGAGCTAACTTTAGTATCTATAAGCTTTATTAACATGAGGGCTGTTATGTTGATTGTATCTACCAACCTGCTTGTGTAAGCTGTCTCACTATTGGGAGCTGCCTGGGTGACAGAGTAGGGACTAGAATAGGCTCCCTGCCTGTGGGTCTGGGATCTGAATTTTTCCTAGCTTATAACCACACTTTTGTATTTTGTATTTAATGTTACATATGTTTGTATCCTTTCTGCTGTGTGTTATTCATGTGCACTGTTAATTGTTTCTGTACAGGCGGAGGTGCATTAGGTCATCACCCTCCCTCTCCGATCGTGGGTGCCCTGGCTGAGGAGGAAGCAGAGCCGGCCCCCTGTGAGACGCAGCAGTGAAGTGGTGAACCGCAAGCAGCGGGTCCCCATGACAACGGGTGACGCGCTCACCGGAAGTGACCCGGCGGCTTCATTTCCGGAAGCAGGAATGCGTGGAGAGGATGCGGCGGTGAGCGCCTCGGCGGGTATTTAGGTGGGGTAAGTGTTGTTTGTTTGTTTGTTTTGTCCAGCATGTGGTGTTGTTGCTGCTTGAGGAAAGGGCTACTGCCCTGAAACAGCTGTCGCTTTTAATACACATCATTATTCCTGAACTTATTGCCTCCAGTGCCGTTCTTTTTTGGAGTGGTGTATTGATACTTTGAACGTCGCACGGAGGCTGGTTGTGGTGTTTAACTCTGTGAGTGCCTACTGCCTTGTCTGTATATATATATATTAGTGATGAGCGGGTTCGGATCCTCGGGATCCGACCCGCCCGAACTTCACCTTTTTTTTTACACGGGTCCGAGCGACTCGGATCCTCCCGCCTTGCTCGGTTAACCCGAGCGCGCCCGAACGTCATCATCCCGCTGTCGGATTCTCGCGAGACTCGGATTCTATATAAGGAGCCGCGCGTCGCCGCCATTTTCACACGTGCATTGAGATTGATAGGGAGAGGACGTGGCTGGCGTCCTCTCCGTTATAGTAGAACACAGAGTGACTTAGTTAGTTATAATTGTGGGGAGGATTGGGGACGGGGAGCAGCTGTTAGGGAGTACAGTGCAGGGTTTTGATTATACCACACCAGTGAGTTTAATCCTTTGTTTCTCTGCCTGAAAAAAACGCTCCACCATATCTGTGCTCACTCAGTGTGCTGCACTGCTGCATGATATATCTGTGCTGAGTGCACTGCTCTGCTCACACTGCCTAATTGTGGGGACTGGGGAGCAGTTATAGCAGGAGTACAGTGCACAGTTTTGCTGACAGTGACCACCAGTCCAGTATACGTTTGTCTGCCTGAAAAACACTCCTGTGTTTTTTTTCTTTTCTTCATACTAGTTTAGCAGTCTGCTGACAGTGTCCACCAGGTCCGTTATACAGTATATTATATATATAAGCAGCAGTACGGTAGGCCACGGCTGTACCTACCTCTGTGTCGTCAGTGCACTCGTCGTCCATAAGTAATATAATACTATACTATCCATCCATCTACATTGTATACCTGTGGTGTTTTTTTTTTCTTCATACTAGTTTAGCAGTCTGCTGACAGTGTCCACCAGGTCCGTTATACAGTATATTATATATATAAGCAGCAGTACGGTAAGCCACGGCTGTACCTACCTCTGTGTCGTCAGTGCACTCGTCGTCCATAAGTAATATAATACTATACTATCCATCCATCTACATTGTATACCTGTGGTGTTTTTTTTTCTTCATACTAGTTTAGCAGTCTGCTGACAGTGTCCACCAGGTCCGTTATACAGTATATTATATATATAAGCAGCAGTACGGTAGGCCACGGCTGTACCTACCTCTGTGTCGTCAGTGCACTCGTCGTCCATAAGTAATATAATACTATACTATCCATCCATCTACATTGTATACCTGTGGTGTTTTTTTTTTCTTCATACTAGTTTAGCAGTCTGCTGACAGTGTCCACCAGGTCCGTTATACAGTATATTATATATATAAGCAGCAGTACGGTAGGCCACGGCTGTACCTACCTATGTGTCGTCAGTGCACTCGTCGTCCATAAGTAATATAATACTATACTATCCATCCATCTACATTGTATACCTGTGGTGTTTTTTTTTTCTTTCTTCATACTAGTTTAGCAGTCTGCTGACAGTGTCCACCAGGTCCGTTATACAGTATATTATATATATAAGCAGCAGTACGGTAGGCCACGGCTGTACCTACCTCTGTGTCGTCAGTGCACTCGTCGTCCTTAAGTAATATAATACTATACTATCCATCCATCTACATTGTATACCTGTGGTGTGTTTTTTTTTTTTCATACTAGTTTAGCAGTCTGCTGACAGTGTCCACCAGGTCCGTTATACAGTATATTATATATATAAGCAGCAGTACGGTAGGCCACGGCTGTACCTACCTCTGTGTCGTCAGTGCACTCGTCATCCATAAGTAATATAATACTATACTATCCATCCATCTACATTGTATACCTGTGGTGTTTTTTTTTTCTTCATACCAGTTTAGCAGTCTGCTGACAGTGTCCACCAGGTCCGTTATACAGTATATTATATATATAAGCAGCAGTACGGTAGGCCACGGCTGTACCTACCTCTGTGTCGTCACTCGTCGTCCATAAGTATAAGTAATAATAGTATACTATCCACCCATCTACATTGTATACCTGTGGTGGCTTTTAGTTGTGCGCAAAATATGGAGAACAAAAATGTGGAGGTTAAAAAAATAGGGAAAGATCAAGATCCACTTCCACCTCGTGCTGAAGCTGCTGCCACTAGTCATGGCCGAGACGATGAAATGCCATCAACGTCGTCTGCCAAGGCCGATGCCCAATGTCATAGTACAGAGCATGTAAAATCCAAAACACAAAAGATCAGTAAAAAAATGACCCAAAAATCAAAATTAAAAGCATCTGAGGAGAAGCGTAAACTTGCCAATATGCCATTTACGACACGGAGTGGCAAGGAACGGCTGAGGCCCTGGCCTATGTTCATGGCTAGTAGTTCAGCTTCACATGAGGATGGAAGCACTCATCCTTTCGCTAGAAAAAAGAAAAGACTTGCGGCAAAAGCACAGCAAAGAATTGTGCGTTCTTCGAAATCACAAATCCCAAAGGAGAGTCCAATTGTGTCGGTTGCGATGCCTGACCTTCCCAACACTGGACGGGAAGAGCTTGCGCCTTCCACCATTTGCACGCCCCCTGCAAGTGTTGAAAGGCGCACCCGCAGTCCAGTTCCTAATAGTGAAATTGAAGATGTCAGTGTTGAAGTACACCAGGATGAGGATATGGGTGTTGCTGGCGCTGGGGAGGAAATTGACAAGGAAGATTCTGATGGTGAGGTGGTTTGTTTAAGTCAGGCACCCGGGGAGACACCTGTTGTCCGTGGGAGGAATATGGCCATTGACATGCCTGGTCAAAATACAAAAAAAATCAGCTCTTCAGTGTGGAATTATTTCAACAGAAATGCGGACAACTGGTGTCAAGCCGTGTGTTGCCTTTGTCAAGCTGTAATAAGTAGGGGTAAGGACGTTAACCACCTCGGAACATCCTCCCTTATACGTCACCTGCAGCGCATTCATAATAAGTCAGTGACAAGTTCAAAAACTTTGGGCGACAGCGGAAGCAGTCCACTGACCAATAAATCCCTTCCTCTTGTAACCAAGCTCGCGCAAACCACACCACCAACTCCCTCAGTGTCAATTTCCTCCTTACCCAGGAAAGCCAGTAGTCCTGCAGGCCATGTCACTGGCAAGTCTGACGAGTCCTCTCCTGCCTGGGATTCCTCCGATGCATTCTTGAGTGTAACGCCTACTGCTGCTGGCGCTGCTGTTGTTGCTGCTGGGAGTCGATCGTCATCCCAGAGGGGAAGTCGGAAGACCACTTGTACTACTTCCAGTAAGCAATTGACTGTCCAACAGTCCTTTGCGAGGAAGATGAAATATCACAGCAGTCATCCTGTTGCAAAGCGGATAACTGAGGCCTTGACAACTATGTTGGTGTTAGACGTGCGTCCAGTATCCGCCGTTAGTTCACGGGGAACTAGACAATTGCTTGAGGTAGTGTGCCCCCGTTACCAAATACCATCTAGGTTCCACTTCTCTAGGCAGGCGATACCGAGAATGTACACGGACGTCAGAAAAAGACTCACCAGTGTCCTAAAAAATGCAGTTGTACCCAATGTCCACTTAACCACAGACATGTGGACAAGTGGAGCAGGGCAGACTCAGGACTACATGACTGTGACAGCCCACTGGGTAGATGTATTGCCTCCCGCTGCAAGAACAGCAGCGGCAGCACCAGTAGCAGCATCTCGCAAGCGCCAACTCGTTCCTAGGCAGGCTACGCTTTGTATCACCGCTTTCCAGAATACGCACACAGCTGAAAACCTCTTACGGCAACTGAGGAAGATCATCGCAGAATGGCTTACCCCAATTGGACTCTCCTGGGGATTTGTGGCATCGGACAACGCCAGCAATATTGTGCGTGCATTACATCTGGGCAAATTCCAGCACGTCCCATGTTTTGCACATACCTTGAATTTGGTGGTGCAGAATCATTTAAAAAACGACAGGGGCGTGCAAGAGATGCTGTTGGTGGCCAGAAGAATTGCGGGCCACTTTCGGCGTACAGGCACTGCGTACAGAAGACTGGAGCACCACCAAAAACACCTGAACCTGCCCTACCATCATCTGAAGCAAGAGATGGTAATGAGGTGGAATTCAACCCTCTATATGCTTCAGAGGATGGAGGAGCAGCAAAAGGCCATTTAAGCCTATACATCTGGCCACGATATAGGCAAAGGAGGTGGAATGCACCTGTCTCAAGCGCAGTGGAGAATGATTTCAACGTTGTGCAAGGTTCTGCAACCTTTTGAACTTGCCACACGTGAAGTCAGTTCAGACACTGCCAGCCTGAGTCAGGTCATTCCCCTCATCAGGCTTTTGCAAAAGAAGCTGGAGGCATTGAAGGAGGAGCTAAAACAGAGCGATTCCGCTAGGCATGTGGGACTTGTGGATGGAGCCCTTCATTCGCTTAACCAGGATTCACGGGTGGTCAATCTGTTGAAATCAGAGCACTACATTTTGGCCACCGTGCTCGATCCTAGGTTTAAAACCTACGTTGGATCTCTCTTTCCGGCAGACACAAGTCTGCAGAGGTTCAAAGAACTGCTGGTGAGAAAATTGTCAAGTCAAGCGGAACGCGACCCGTCAACATCTCCTCCTTCGCATTCTCCCGCAACTGGGGGTGCGAGGAAAAGGCTCAGAATTCCGAGCCCACCCGCTGGCGGTGATGCAGGGCAGTCTGGAGCGACTGCTGATGCTGACATCTGGTCCGGACTGAAGGACCTGCCAACTATTACTGTCACTGCATATGATTCTCTCACCATTGAAAGAATGGTGGAGGATTATATGAGTGACCGCATCCAAGTAGGCACGTCAGACAGTCCGTACGTATACTGGCAGGAAAAAGAGGCAATTTGGAGGCCCTTGCACAAACTGGCTTTATTCTACCTAAGTTGCCCTCCCTCCAGTGTGTACTCCGAAAGAGTGTTTAGTGCCACCGCTCACCTTGTCAGCAATCGGCGTACGAGGTTACTTCCAGAAAATGTGGAGAAGATGATGTTAATTAAAATGAATTATAATCAATTCCTCCATGGAGACATTCACCAGCAGCAATTGCCTCCAGAAAGTACACGGGGACCTGAGATGGTGGATTCCAGTGGGGACAAATTAATAATCTGTGAGGAGGGGGATGTACACAGTGAAAGGGGTGATGAATCGGACGATGATGATGAGGTGGACATCTTGCCTCTGTAGAGCCAGTTTGTGCAAGGAGAGATTGATTGCTTCTTTTTTGGTGGGGGCCCAAACCAACCAGTCATTTCAGTCACAGTCGTGTGGCAGACCCTGTCGCTGAAATGATGGGTTCGTTAAAGTGTGCATGTCCTGTTTTTACAACATAAGGGTGGGTGGGAGGACCCAAGGACAATTCCATCTTGCACCTCTTTTTTCTTTCATTTTTCTTTGCGTCATGTGCTGTTTGGGGAGTATTTTTTGGAAGGGCCATCCTGCGTGACACTGCAGTGCCACTCCTAGATGGGCCAGGTGTTTGTGTCGGCCACTAGGGTCGCTTAGCTTAGTCGTCACACAGCTACCTCATTGCGCCTCTTTTTTTCTTTGCGTCATGTGCTGTTTGGGGAGTATTTTTTGGAAGGGCCATCCTGCGTGACACTGCAGTGCCACTCCTAGATGGGCCAGGTGTTTGTGTCGGCCACTAGGGTCGCTTAGCTTAGTCGTCACACAGCTACCTCATTGCGCCTCTTTTTTTCTTTGCGTCATGTGCTGTTTGGGGAGTATTTTTTGGAAGGGCCATCCTGCGTGACACTGCAGTGCCACTCCTAGATGGGCCAGGTGTTTGTGTCGGCCACTAGGGTCGCTTAGCTTAGTCGTCACACAGCTACCTCATTGCGCCTCTTTTTTTCTTTGCGTCATGTGCTGTTTGGGGAGTATTTTTTGGAAGGGCCATCCTGCGTGACACTGCAGTGCCACTCCTAGATGGGCCAGGTGTTTGTGTCGGCCACTAGGGTCGCTTAGCTTAGTCGTCACACAGCTACCTCATTGCGCCTCTTTTTTTCTTTGCGTCATGTGCTGTTTGGGGAGTATTTTTTGGAAGGGCCATCCTGCGTGACACTGCAGTGCCACTCCTAGATGGGCCAGGTGTTTGTGTCGGCCACTTGGGTCGCTTAGCTTAGTCACACAGCGACCTTGGTGCGCCTCTTTTTTTCTTTGCATCATGTGCTGTTTGGGGACTATTTTTTTGAAGTGCCATCCTGCCTGACACTGCAGTGCCACTCCTAGATGGGCCAGGTGTTTGTGTCGGCCACTTGTGTCGCTTAGCTTAGCCATCCAGCGACGTCGGTGCAAATTTTAGGACTAAAAATAATATTGTGAGGTGTGAGGTGTTCAGAATAGACTGAAAATGAGTGGAAATTATGGTTATTGAGGTTAATAATACTATGGGATCAAAATGACCCCCAAATTCTATGATTTAAGCTGTTTTTGAGGGTTTTTTGTAAAAAACACCGGAATCCAAAACACACCCGAATCCGATAAAAAAAATTCGGTGAGGTTTTGCCAAAACGCGTTCGAACCCAAAACACTGCCACGGAACCGAACCCAAAACCAAAACACAAAACCCGAAAAATTTCAGGTGCACATCACTAATATATATACACATAACAGATGGATGACTTTTATGAGTGACACATTTCTGTGATGCCGAGGTCTGAGCATGGCACATCATATACCAAATTAAAGGCCTTGATCCATAGATTTGCAAAAAATATTGTAATTATATGCTTCGTTATGTGGAAAAACATCTACCTGCTATTTACAATGCATCACCATTGTGCTCAGGAAAATGTGAGATCCATACTTCTGCACACAAGTAGGGATCTCGTTGGAGCTAGCGTAATTATCACAGGGCACACTGCGGTGTTCTTTCACATTTTTTTTAGTAAATTCGTCCCAGATCGCATTTCACATTATAAGTATGGTAAATGCAATCTGATTACTAAAAAAAAAAAGTGAATTAAAGGGTTGGAGCAGTTTTTCATGAAAACTGCTCCAAAAGCCCTATAATACATTTAAGTGATACTAAAATAATGTGAAAACACCCTTTACCACATTTTTTTTATAATAATGTTAATAAATAGGCCCCTAAGACACACAAATATAAAATACATCAGAATTAGCATAGAACAAACAAAAAAGTAAAATAGAAGTAAACCCAAAGTTAATATTATTAAATGAATATGTTGCATACAGCAAAGTGGGCAATACAAGTAGTCATGTTGGGAGAGTGAAAACTACTGCAGTAAAAGCAGTTTACCAGATTTATCAAATATCAGGGAGGGTTAGGAAAAACAGAGAGGTAGGGGAATAGGGAGGCAGGGGATGGTAAGACACAATAGGAAAGTAAGGGATATGTGGTTAGTAGGGAGCTAAACAATACCCTGTTAGAGGGGATGTACAGTAGGATTGCAGCTCCAGACATCAGGCAGGTACGGCATCCTGGATGTCCAATGGTTAAGGCTTTATCTGCAGCAACAAGGGGTCAGGCAAAAATGGTCCTGGAGAAGAGTAATGCAGAAGCCAAATGCCGGAAATGTCATTAAAAAACAATATACATGTATGGTTTTAGTTTTATCTGTTTCTCTATTTTTAATGTTTCCTCTTGAATTATGTAGGCAGCTTTAAAAATGTTAAATCATAATGCTGGGTCTTCTTCAGGCTTATTAATACCAACCATACTGGGCCGATGCAGAGGTGGACATGATTGCAATAGAAGCAGCTGTTGGAAGACAGGGAGCGATAATATGCAAATGCTAAAGTCAGCCTTCCCCTTGTGCACCAATGTGCGATGGAGAGTACAAGCAATGAAACAGTGTCGGTGGACAGTGCAACTGTTTCTGTGGTTCTGAAGACTGCATCATGGGCTCACCTTCAAGACGTGATAGCCTATGGCCTGTTTCCTTTTTCTATCCCTCTAATCATGGCCTCTGTGGCTGTAGATCTGCATTTGGGAATGCAGTTGGGTTCACTGACATGCCCATGATACTCCCATAACATGCCCATGAGATGCCCTTTTTTTGCGCACACCTCAGGCCACCTCCCATTCACCGTCCATGGACGCCCATGGTTATGTGCCATCAGCTCTATGGCAAGTGACTACATACGCCCTCTGTGTACACTCTTTGTAACACATGCACTTTTGGGGTTCTCTGGAATTTTAAACATGCGCAGTAGCAAATAATCGCTCGACTGTACAAACATTGGCACTGTGTCTATCTCTCTATATCAGGCACACTATTACGTTTATCAGTATTTGCCCACATTACATTATTTTTGTTTGTATTTCTTTCCAAATGGTGTCAGAACTTTGCATGTGAATACACTGTGAAAACTTTAATCATGAAAAATTAGGGGTATATATATTATTGTGCATTATGGGGGAAGCGGTATAAGAGCACTAGGCTGATGTGCAGTGGGCTGTGACAGGGATCGCCGGAGGGGGGGGAGCTTTTACTCCCCTACTCCGGCACCTGAAATGTTAACACATCTCTTTGCCACTGCTTCCTGTTTCACCTCGGTAAAGAGGCCAACGACATTCCCAGTCGACCCTGCTGCAGGACCCACTGGGGATGTCATTAGTGACCCGTAGGGGGCATGCATATCATGGGTACACACTAGATGATGTACCCGATGCTCTGATCCATGGGATTCCCCGACATATGTATCATCTAGTGTGTACCCAGCTTAAATCTCTCACACACCCCCTACCCCACTATATCACTGGTTGCACCCCTACCCCCTCACTATAACACCAGTTGCACACGCTCTCCCACTATTTCACCAGTTACAACCCCCCTCACTATAACACCAGTTGCACATGATCTCCCACTATTTCACTGGTCGCACCCCCCCCTCACTATAACACCAGTTGCACACGCTCTCCCACTATTTCACCAGTTACACCCCCCTTCACTATAACACCAGTTGCACACGTTCTCCCACTATTTCACCGGTCGCACCCCCCCCCTCACTATAACACCAGTTGCACACGCTCTCCCACTATTTCACCAGTTACACCCCCCCTCACTATAACACCAGTTGCACACGTTCTCCCACTATTTCACCGGTCGCACCCCCCCCTCACTATAACACCAGTTGCACACGCTCTCCCACTATTTCACCAGTTACACCCCCCCTTACTATAACACCAGTTGCACACGTTCTCCCACTATTTCACCGGTCGCACCCCCCCCCCTCACTATAACACCAGTTGCACACGATCTCCCACTATTTCACTGGTCGCATCCCCCCTCACTATAACACCAGTTGCACACGCTCTCCCACTATTTCACTAGTCGCACCCCCCCCTCCCCCCACTGTATCACCGGTCGCACACTCTCTCCTACTATATCACCAGTCGCACCTCCCCCACTAAATGCTCATTTAAAATCTGACAGGATGGTTTTGCCAAGATGCACAGTTACTTGCTCTTTCTTGCTTTACTACCTCCTGAAAATCAGGCCCAGAATCTTCTGTTTAAACATACACTATAGCCATATACACAACAAAGAAACATCTATAATTTAACCCCAACTTTTAAGCATTGAAACTGTAATTTTGGATAATTACTACATTTAGGGGGTCATTCCGAGTTGTTCGCTCGGTAAATTTCATCGCATCGCAGCGATTTTCCGCTTAGTGCGCATGCGCAATGTTCACACTGCGACTGCGCCAAGTAAATTTGCTATGCACTTAGGAATTTTACTCACGGCTTTTTCTCCGTCCAGGCGATCGTAATGTGATTGACAGGAAGTGGGTGTTTCTGGGCGGAAACAGGCCGTTTTATGGGCGTGTGGGAAAAAACGCTACAGTTTCTGGGAAAAACGCAGGAGTGGCTGGAGAAACGGAGGAGTGTCTGGGCGAACGCTGGGTGTGTTTGTGACGTCAAACCAGGAACGACAAGCACTGAACTGATCGCAGATGCCGAGTAAGTCTGGAGCTACTCAGAAACTGCACAGAGATGTCTTTTCGCAATATTGCGAATCTTTCGTTCGCAATTTTACTATGCTAAGATTCACTCCCAGTAGGCGTATTCTTAGCGTGTGCAAAGCTGCTAAAAACGGCTTGCGAGCGAACAACTCGGAATGACCCCCTTAGTTATGAAGTATCGAACAGCTCTAATTCAAGGTATTTTTGCTAGAGATATTTTTGTTTTATTTATCAAAGGCTACAGTACCACCAACAATAATTATTATCTCAGACAATAGCTTCCCCAGCTCGTTATCACCTATCTAACATGGATAGCAGCAGCTTCTGATCATTATCATTACCTCAGAATAGGGAGAACAATAAATCATTATTTTCCTTTTGAAATACAAATTGCATTTGTTTTTCTATTACTTTTTTTTTTACAATTTATTTTTTTCAAATATAGCATCTAAAACCGTAAAATCAAGAGTCTGATCATCCAGGTCATGTAGTTGCGTAACCCAGCAAAGGAACCTGCCAGCCAGTACCGGGGAGCTAGGAATTGCTTGGCTGCCTCAGCAAGCATTATTTTTTCTAAATTCCGCAAATAAGAATTTCAATTGCTGCAACGCTAGTTCTTGCATGTTTTATGTAATGGGCAGTGGAAGAACTTGTGAGTGATGGGACCAGGTGAAAAAATATGCTCTGAGCCTCCCATCCTCCTCCATATGGGGAGAGGCAGTGGGTGACTGGGGAGAATCAGTGGGTGACAGCAGCAGAGGTTGTGTGTGATGGAGGGAGGCAGAGGGTGGTTGATGGTGACTAGGGAGTTAGTGGGTGAAAGAGAGCTAGATAGTGGCAGGGAGAGGCAGTTGGGTGGCAGGGGAGAGGAAGATAGGGAGAGGAAGCAGGTGACTGGAAAGTCAGTGGGTGACAGGGAGATACAGAGGGTGACAGGGAGAGGCAGATAGGGAGAAGTAGAGGGTGATGGCGAGAGGCAGAAGGTGGCAGGTGGTGACTGGTGAGTTAATGGGTGACGGAGAGATAGAGGGTGACAGGGAGAAGGTGGCAGGGAGAGGCAGTGGCTGACTGAGGAATCAGTGGGTGAGAGGAATAGGCAGATGAATGACAGCAGAGGGCAGAGGATGACAGCAAGAGAGGCTGTGATTGACAGCGATACAGTTGTGGGTGGCAGAGAGGCAGGTAGTGACAGGTAGAGGTGGCTGGGAGAGGTACAGAGTGAAAGGAAGAGGCAGTGGGCGACAGAGGGAAGGAAGAGGGTGAGTGGGGAGAGGCATAAAGTGACAAGGGAAGGCATAGGGTGACCGTGGAGATGTTGGTGATTGGAGGAAACGTAGGTTGACAAGGGAAGGCATAGTGTGACTGGGAAGGGGTAGAGGGTGACAGGGAGAGATAGAGGGTGACCAGGGACAGGCAGTTGGTGTCCGGGAAGAGGCAGTGGATGACCGGGGAGAGGCAGTGGGCGACTGGGGATAGGCAGTGGACGACTAGTGATAGGCAGTGGGTGACTGAGGAGAGGCTGTGGGTGACAAAAACAGTGATTGTTTGAAGTTGGGTGTCATTATGAGGTTAGCGGGAAGGAAAGCGGGGTGGGAGTGTTAAAGTGTGGGCTCTGGAGGAGCGGTGGACCTTATGTCTGTGGTGGCATCATGTCTCAGGGGCCCCTGGGGGACAACTTTACCTTCACAAATGGGATTGGAGTCTAAGGGGGGCAGCAGCATGTCTGTTCATCAGCAGCCTCGGTCACACACTGTGTGTGTTGCTGGTGTGTCAGATTGAGAACTGGAATACAGCATGCTTTGGCTGGGGACAGTGTGGGACTCCCTCCCGGGCAGTACTGGCAGAGCAGTTGCAGGATGATTTACTTACTTCTGGGGCCACTTCACATCAGCGTGGCTTTGCTAGTTCAGTCATCTGTGAGATGGACTGGCTCTGCAGGCAAGGGCAGGACTGTTCCTTCTATCTGCCTGGTCGCTATTGTCATCTCCCCAGCACCACATCCTCCTGAGCACTCATCAAGTCCGTGTCACTCATGAATAAGAGAGGAAGAGCTGGGAAGGATTGACAGTGGAAGCCCTCGTTGCCCTCCTCCTGACCTCTGCTTGTCCGTAATGCGTCCCCATACCTCTTAGATCACAAATTAACTAATTATGTTTAATAGCGGCGGGCCCCGGGGCAATGTACCAGCTAAACCGCCGCTAGTTCCCCACTGGTAACAACCCCATTCATTCTTAGGGGACTGAGAGGGCTGCCTAACATTCAGCAAACTCCTACCCCCGATGATGAATAGGCCCCCTAGGCTTAGTATGTTTTAGAATTGCTGTTGAACATTCACTGTTAATATTTGTTGTGCATCAACAGGACATAAAGCACACACACGCATCCACAGCAACATGCCATAACCTACCAATACCTTACACTTCTTCATCATCAGCCTATAGAAATAAGTAATCAGATCTATGGGAATAGCGGGGGAAAAATATGAAAGCAATACATTTCACGTTCTTCATTGCATGTTAATATATATCAATAGCAAAATGTGACGTTTCCTATAGTATAGAACTGTAAGTCTCTGTTTACTTTTTGCAGGCACCTGTCATTGTGGAAGATGTATATGTATGAACACAGAAAACAGTGGACTGGTTTATGGAAAATATTGTGAATGTGATGACAGGGAATGTATTGATGATGAAAATGGAGAGATATGTGGAGGTATGTACTATGGTGCTAATGGATATATGATTCAGAACACATATATATATCCTTACACAAAAGTGAAGCGCTATTGCAAAGCACAGACCAGAGGACCTTCTTTCTCTTTTTTGGATAAGACACGTTTTAGGTTCTCTATGGTCATCATGAATACTAAACTGGAGAAGATAGATTGAAACCAATTACATTTATGTGAAAGAATCCCCTTGGAATTAAAAAATGTGAGCCCATGTCAATGCAGCGTACACTGTGCTGTATCTGCTCTCCTATGCACTCTGGCCAGGCAAAGTTCAGATATGTAAAAGTAATTACATTTGCCTCTCTGGTGTCCTCCTAAATGAAGCATACCACCCAAATTAACGGAGTGGATGGGTGGGGTGGCCATGGTATGCTGTAGACATAACTATGACATAGTGGGAATGCCCCCCCCCCCTTCCCAAATCGGCAATGCCTCCCAATATCAGGATGGATGTTAAAAGGTATGGAATTGTTTTGGCAAAGTAAATCATCTACAAGTGGTTGGGGCAGATGTATCAAACCGTCTGAAGAAGTCAAGTGGAGAAGTTGCCCATAACAGCCAAATGACTTCTATTTAACATTTATCAAGTACATTCTATAAAATGATAGCGAGAAACTGATTTTTTGTACATTTCCTCTTTAAAAGGTTTGATTCAACTCTCCCTTTATCGGCTGTGCGACCTCACTTATAACATACTGTACTGTAGTAATTGCCAGAGATCCAACCATTGAAATTCATGCATTTATACACTGTGATTTAGGCCTAAAGGGGGTCATTCCGAGTTGATCGTAGCTGTGCTAAATTTAGCACAGCTACGATCATCTTC